>NW_007732520.1:0-2021 GCF_000696425.1 Galeopterus variegatus | reverse complement strand
AAAAAAAAAAAAAACATATTGTTGTAGTCTTTTCTTTCTTTCCTTCATTCTTTCCTTCTTCGCTTCCTTCCTAGCAGCTAGTTATGAGTGAGAACATGCGGCATTTCTGTTTCTTTGTCTGGCTTATTTCACTTAACATACTTTTCTCCAGACTCATTCATGTTGCTGCAAGTGGCAGAATTTCATTCTTTTTTATGACTGAGTAGTATTCAATTGTATATATACCACATTTTCTTTATTCAGTCATCCTTCAATGGACTCTTAGGTTGGTTCCATGTTGGAGCTATTATAAATAGAGCTGCAATGAACATGGGAGTGCAGGTATCCCTTCAACATGATGATTTCCATTCCTCTGGATATATACCCAGTAGTGGGATTGCTGGATCATATTGTAGCTCTATAATAGTGACTTCTTAATTAACCCATAAATTATTTCAAAATCAAGTATTTTGTTGCCAAATAATTTGGGGGCTTTTCTAGATATCTTACCATTGTTGGTTTTAATTTAATTCTATTGAAGTAAGAAAACATACCCTGTAAGATTTCAATCATTTAAAATTTATTTGGATTTATGATCCAGCAGATGGTCTATCCTGATGAACGTTTCATGTCCATTAGAAAAGAATTGATATCCTGCAATTATTTGCCATAATGTTCTATAAATATTAACTGGGTCAAGTTGGCTGGTAGTGTAGCTCAAGTATTCCATATACTCACTGATTTTTTAGTCTACTTGTTCTATTAGTTATTGTTAGGAGTGTGTAATCTCCATTGATAATTGATTAGTTTTTGTATCATGTATTTTGAAGCTCTATTATTAGGTGCTCTGAAATTCCAGTTCTTCAGACCAAAAACTTGGAGCCATCTTGGGCTAATATCTCTGTCTCATACCACACATCCAAATTCTTAATTCTGTTTGCTCTAACTTCAGAATATATCCAGAATCTGAAACTAGCCACCACCCGGCCTGCGGGCACCCTTTATCCCATCACCCGCTTCGTCTTCTCAGGAGTTACCGCAGTCGTCTCACCGACTCACCTGTGCACGTTCGTGGTGCTTGTCTCCTGCCCTGGAGTGCAAACTCCCTAAGGGCGAGAACTTTGTCTGGTTAAAAGTCAGTGTCCAGGGTTTTAAGATGGCGACGGGTCTGGAGCGGCCGTGCCAGGAGACAGCGCAACCCTGAGAAGTGTGCGCTGTGATACCAGAGTACTATTTGCATTTCCAAGAGCAACAAAAAACGAATAAATCTTTGAACAACGAACCTACATTGACAAACAAGCAACAACAGGTTCGAGGTTTTAGGGCCGACACAAAAGAAGACTCCTGAGAGTGCCCAAGACCTGCTGCGGGTTCGAGCGAGCAGCCCAAGACAACAAAGGACAAGTAAATCAGCAGAGACGACACAGAAACGGAGTGGAAGGCGCCAGACCGGCCCAACTCTGAGAGATCTGTGAGTTACCCCCAGCCCAGCCCCACTTGCGGGGTGAAGCCCAACTGCTCCCCGCCCACATGGCTCCCACCTACCACACCAGGCTAGGCACCGCAACAGAGCTGCCTCCATTTTCTCGGGTGGGGGCGGAGACGGCCGGCTCAGATCAGGCNTGGAAGAACCCCTAACTGATTTCTGGTTGGGAGAAGGGAGCCCGGAGCGCTCTGGAGCTGCTTTGAAGCTGTGGAGAGCACTCCCAGAGGGCGCCCCGGGTGACCTGTGCTGGGGGGAGTCAAAGAGGAACTGTGTGCTGTGGGACCCTCCCCCGAGGAGCTCACACCCTGCAGTGGGAGAGGCTAGACACCTTCTGGGCAGGGCAGGGCAGGGCACAGCTTTGATGTCTCAGCTGAAAGACGAGGTTTGCAGAAGACATGCCTCAGCCCTGTTCTGAGCACACAGAGTGGGGAGGGGTCCAGCAAAAGGAGGCGGAGCCTCAGAAAAAAAGATAAAATAAAATAACAATAATTACACACCCTGCAGGAACGCTTTGCAAGGCTCAACTGCCCCACCTAGTGCACACAGAGTGTGAAAA
>NW_007732519.1:168578-201870 GCF_000696425.1 Galeopterus variegatus | reverse complement strand
TGGAAGACATCCACGAGAGTAAAATGGTCCCCTTGCACAATAGAGCCTTTGATGCCTTCCGAGTAGAAGGGTGGCCATACCCCTCCTTCTACCTGCAGAGTCCCCTCTATTAAAATACAGAAGCAAGTCCGCGTGTCATTGCAGAGTGCTAGAATAAACCGGGTGACGCAGAAACCGTAGGAAAAAGCAGACACCAACTGGCTTATTATGGTGCCTGAAATATTAGGAAAGCTCAGAAACAGGAGAGAAACAACTTTTAAAATATAAGCAGTGGGTATCCTTTGGGAAAAAACTGATTTTCTCCAATAAGGGCTACACTGACCATTAAGACCATTCAATTGAAAATTACAAACCAATTCCTCCTCCTGCCATGCTCTCTCTTTTACTATATACATATTCTATATAATTTACTTGTTATGCATATTATTTATTATATTTAAAGCAAGCTCTACAAGGGCAGGAATCCCTGTCATTTTTGTTCAAGCACTTAAAATAGTTTACCTTTCCAAAGTTGATACTTCTAGATATTCTTAAATGAATATATAAATGAATTAGTAAATTGAGGAGTTACAATGTAGCAGCCACTAAGGAATGTCCTACATATACAAGGAGAGTATCACATTAGATCACTGTGGATCAGGGATTGTAAACCCAAATACCTTCAGGGGCCAGGGAGGTACAATGCACAAGTCAAGTGGGCCAGGTATAAAACAATAGAAGTAGCAGGATTTGAGGGAACTGGAGAATACTTACCCTAACTAAAGGTATCAAATTCAATTTTAAAAATTTCTCTGCCAAACAAAACACACCTGCAGAGAGTGTGAGCTGCCCCATTGTAATCTCTATAATTCTGTGTATTTTCCAATATATCCAATTTTCTCTCTCCTACTTTTAATTCTTCCTAAACTTCTTATCTCAGAAAGTCAAATGCTATAAAATCAGACTTGACTCTGTAATAAAAGTGATAATCCATGTTCAAGTTATCTCATTTCTAGTTCTAATTAGGAAGAATTATGATGAAATACTATTCAACAGATTGAAATTTTATTTCATGTGTAAGAAACAACAGTCACCTCCCAGTGTTTTCATTATTTTTTTATTGAAACATAATTGATTATAAATATTTGTAGGGTAGAGACTGAAATATCAATACCTGTGTACAATATGTGATGATAAAATCAGGATAATTAGTATATTCATCATTACAAACTGTAATCATTCTTTGTGACCCTTAACCAATTTCTTGGTAAGCCCCAACCCCCATTGCCAACTCTAGTAACCACAGTTCTGTTCTCTCCTTCTGAAAGTTCAGCATATTATTGTGATTGTTGCTTTTCTTTCTTCCTTATTTATTTATTTATTTATCTATCTATCTATCTATCTATTTATTTATTTATTTATTTATTAGCTCCCACTTATGAGTGAGGACACACAGTATTTCCCTGGCTGTGCCTGGCTTATTTCACTTAACATAATTTTCTAAGCGTTCATTCGTGTTGTGTGAATGGCAGGATTTCATTCTCTTTTATGGCAGAGTAGTATTCCAACGAGTATATATACCACACTTTCCTTATCCAGCCATCCATCAATGGACATTTAGGTTGGTTCCATATCTTGGCTATTGTAAGCAGAGCTGCTATAAACACGTAAGAGCAGGTATCCCTTCAACATGATGGCTTATATTCCTTTGGGTATATACCCCATAGTGGGATTGCTGGATAGTATGGGAGTTCTATCTAAAACGGTTTAAGAAAATGCCATGCTGTTTTTTATAACAGCTGTACTAATTCATAGTCCTACCAAATTGTAGAAGTATTCCCCTTTCTCCACATCCTGACCAGTATTTGTAAGGTATCAAATTCAATTTTAAAAATTTCTCTGCCAAACAAAACACACCTGCAGAGAGTGTGGGCTGCCCCATTGTAATCTCTATAATTCTGTGTATTTTCCAATATATCCAATTTTCTCTCTCCTACTTTTAATTCTTCCTAAACTTCCTATCTCAGAAAGTCAAAATGCTATAAAATCAGACTTGACTCTGTAATAAAAGTAATATTCCATGTTAAAGTTATGTCATTTCTGGTTCTAATTAGGAAGAATTATGATGAAATATTATTCAACAGATTGAAAATTTATTTCATGTGTAAGAAACAACTGTCACCTCCCAGTGTTTTCATTATTTTTTTTATTGAAACATAATTGATTATATGGGGGGAAGAAGATATAACAACTACAATTACTTGAAGTTGATATGACAAGCAAATAGAAAGGACATTGTTGGGTGGGAGGGAGGAGAGGGAGGAGGGAGGGAGGTTTTGGTAAGGGGCAACAATAATCAACCACAATGTATATCGACAAAATAAAATTTTAAAAAAAAACAATTGATTATAAATATTTGTAGGGTACAGACTGAAATATCAATACCTGTGTACAATATATGATGATAAAATCAGGATAACTAGTATATTCATCATTACAAACTGTAATCATTCTTTGTGACCCTTAACCAATTTCTTGGTAAGCCCCCTCCCCCATTGCCAACTCTAGTAACCACAGTTCTGTTCTCTCCTTCTGAAAGTTCAGTGTATTATTGTGATTGTTGCTTTTCTTTCTTCCTTATTTATTTATTTATTTATTTATTTATTTATTTATTTATTAGCTCCCACTTATGAGTGAGGACACACAGTATTTCCCTGTCTGTGCCTGGCTTATTTCACTTAATGTAATTTTCTAAAAGTTCATTCGTGTTGTGTGAATGGCAGGATTTCATTCTCTTTTATGGCAGAGTAGTATTCCAAGGAGTATATATACCACAGTTTCCTTATCCAGCCATCCATCAATGGACATTTAGGTTGGTTCCATATCTTGGCTATTGTAAGCAGAGCTGCCATAAACACGTAAGAGCAGGTATCCCTTCAACATGATGGTTTATATTCCTTTGGGTATATACCCCATAGTGGGATTGCTGGATAGTATGGGAGTTCTATCTATAACAGTTTAAGAAAATGCCACGCTGTTTTTCATAACAGCTGTACTAATTCATAGTCCTACCAAATTGTAGAAGTGTTCCCCTTTCTCCACATCCTGACCAGTATTTGCTGTTCTGTCTTTTTGATAATAGCTAGTCTAGCTGGGGTGAGATGATATCTCAATGTGGTTTTGATTTACACTTCCCCGAAGCTTAGTGATGTTGAGCATTTTTCATGTACCTGTTGGCCATTTGTATGTCTTCCTTTGAGAAATATCTATTCAGCTCCTTTGCCCATTTTTAATTGGACTGGGTTTTTTTACTGTTAAGATGTTTGAGTTCCTTGTATACAATTGATATTAATCCCTTGTCAGATGTACAGTTTGCAAATATTTTCTCCCATTCTATACGTTGTCTTTTTACTCTGTTGACTGTTTCCTTTGCTGTGCAGAATCTTTTTAGTTTGATATAATCCCAATTGTTTATTTTTCCTTTTGTTGCCTGTGCTTTTGAAGTCTTATTCATAAAGTCTTTGCCCAGTCCTACATCCTGAAGTGTTTCCCCTATGCTTTCTTCTAGGAGTTTCATAGGTTTAGTTCTTATATTTAAATCTTTATCCATATTTAGTTGATTTTGGTATATGGCAAGAAGTACGGGTCTAGTTTCATTCTCCTACATGGATATCCAGTTTTCTCAGCACCATTTATTGAAGAGGCTGTCCTTTCTACAGTATATGTCCTTGGCATTTTTATCAAAGATCACTTGGCTATAAGTACATGGGTTGATTTCTGGGTTCTCTATTCTGTTCTGTTGGTCCGAGTGTGTTTTTATGTCAGTATCATGCTTTTGTTTTGGTTACTACAACTTCACAGTATAATTTGAAGTCAGGCAGTGTTAGGCCTCCTGCTTTATTTTTCTTGCTCAGGATTACTTTGGCTGTTGGGGCGTTTTGCTGTTTCATATGAATAGTATCATTGTTTTTCCTATTTCTGTGAAGAATGTCATGGGTATTTTGATGAGGATTGCATTGAATCTGTGGACTGATTTGGGTAGTATGGACTTTTTCACAATATTAATTCTTCCAATCCAAGTGCATGGAATGTCTTTCTATCTTTTTTGTCCTCCTTAATTTCTTTCAGCAATGGTTTGTAGTTCTTGTTGTAGAGATCTTTTACCTACTTGGTTAAACTTATTTGTAGGTAGTGTTGGGGGGATAGCTATCATAAATAGCTTTGCTTTCTTGATTTATTTTTCAGCTAATTCATTGTTGGAGTACAAAAATGCTACTGATTTTTGAATTTCGATTTTGTATATTGCAACTTTACTGAATTGTTTTATCAGCTTTAAGAGTTTTTTGGTAGAGTCTTTGGGCTTTTCTACACATAGAATTTTGTCATCTGCAAACAGGGACAATTTGATTTCATCTTTTCCAATCTAGATGCCCTTTATTTATTTCCCTTGCCTGATTGCTCAGGCTAGTACTTCCAACACTGTGTTAAATAGGAGTGGTGAGAGTGGGCATCCTTGTCTTGTTCTGTTCTTAAAGGAAAAGCTTTCAGCTTTTCCTCATTCAGAATGATGTTGGCAGTGAGTTTTTAATGTATGACTTTTATTATGTTGAGATACTGTCCTTCTGCACCTAATTTGTTGAGATTCATTATCATGAAGGGATGTTGAATTTTGTCCAGTGCTTTTTCCACATCTATTGAGATTATCATATGGAATTTGTCTTTCATTTTGTTGATGAAGTGTATCACATTTATTGATTCACATATATTGAACCATCCTTGTATCCCTGAGATGAATCCAACTTGATCATGATGTATAATCTTTTTAATGTATTGCTTGTATTTTGTTTACTAATGTTTTGTTGAGGATTTTTGCATCTATATGTTCATCAAGGATATTGGCCTGTAGTTTTCTTTTTTGGTTGTACTTTTCTGGTTTTGGTATCAGGATGATGCTGGCCTCATAGAATGAGTTCAGGAGAATGGTCTCTGTTTCAATTTTTTTGTAAAAGTTTGAAAAGGATTGGTATTAATTCTTCTTTAGAGGTTTGGTAGAATTCAGCAGTGAAGTCATCCAGTTCTGGACATTTCTTTGTTGGGAAACCACTGATTACTGCTTCAATCTTGCTGCTTGTTATTGGTCTGCTCAGGTTTTATATTTCTTCTTGGTTTAGTCTTGGTAGTTTGTATGTGTCCAGGAATTTATCCATGTCCTTCAAGTTTTCAAATTTGTTGGCGTATAGTTGCTTATAATAGTCTCTAATGAGTCTTCTTATTTCTGTGGTATCAGTTGTAATGTCTCCTTTTTCAATTCTGATTTTTGTTATTTGAGTCTTCTCTCTTCTTTTTTTAGTTAGCATAGCTAATAGTTTGCCTATTTTGTTCATATTCTCGAAAAATCAACTTTTTCTTTCATTGGTCTTTTGTATCTTTTTTAAATTTTTTATTTATTTTTATTTTTATTTTTTTGGTATCTGTTCCATTTAGTTCTGATATTATTTCTTTCCATCTACTAATTTTGGGATTGGATTGTTCTTGTTTTTCTAGTTCTTTTAGGTGTAACATTAGGTTGTTTATTTGAAGTCTTTCTAATCTTTCTGTTCTTTTGGTAAGTGTTCATTGCAGTAAGCTTCCCTCTAAGTACTGTTATTGCAGTATCCCACAGATTTTGGTATGTAGTGTCTTTATTTTTTAGTTTCAAGAAACTTTTTGGCTTCCTGTTTAATTTCTTCTTGGACCCATGGTTGTTCAGGAGGATGTTGTTAAAATTCCATGTATTTGTACAGTTTTCAGCATTTTACTTGTGATTGATTTCTAGTTTTAATCCATTGTGGTCTGCAAAGTTACTTGAAATGATTTCAACTTTTTAAAATGTGTTACAACTTGATTTGTGACCTGACTTGTGGTCTATCCTGGAGAATGTTCTATGTGCTGATGAGAAGAATGTGCATTCTGTACTCGTTGGATGAAATGTTCTGTAAATGTCTGCCAAACTCAATCCGTCTAAAATATAGTTTAAATCCTATGTTTCTCTGTTGACGTGTTTCCTGTATGACCTGTCCAATGTTCAGAGAAGGGTATTGAGGTCCCCAGCTCTTACTGTATTGGGGTCAATCTCTCTCTTAGGTCTAATGGTGTTTGCTTTATATATCTGGATGCTCGATGTTGGATATATATAATGATTGTTATATCTTCTCTGTGGATAGATCCCTTTATCATTATATAATGACCTTTTTGTCTATTTTTTATAGTTTTTGGTTTAAAGCCTATTTTACCTGATATAAGAATAGCTACTCCTGCTTGTTTTTGGTTTCCATTTGTGTGATGTATCTTTTCCCATCCCTTCAGTATTAGTATGTGTAAGTCTTTACAGGTGAGGTGATTTTCTTGTAGGGATCATGTAGTTGGGTCTAGTTTTTTAATCTATTCAGCTGATTTATGTCTTCATAGCAAGGAATCCAATCAATTTATGTTTAGGGTTGTTATTGAAAGGTATTGTCTTTCTCCTGGCATTTTACTGATTATCATATGGTTGTTATAAATATCTTTGCTCCTTTCTTTCCCTTTTATTGTTTGTCTTAGGTGTGTGTTAGTTTTTTGAGGTGGTAAGTATAGTTTTTAGGGTTGTTATTGAAAGGTATTGTCTTTCTCCTGGCATTTTACTGATTATCATATGGTTGTTGTAAATATCTTTGCTCCTTTCTTTCCCTTTTATTGTTTGTCTTAGGTGTGTGTTAGTTTTTTGAGGTGGTAAGTATAGTTTTCCTCTTTCTCATTTACATATCTGCTTTACCAGTAGGTTTTATTCTTTCTCGTGTATTCATGGAAGTGATTATCATTTTTTGCATTCCAGATGCAGGACTTTTTTGAAGATTTCTTGTATGGCTGGTCATGTGGTAGTGAACTCTCACAGTTTTTGTTTGTTTGGGAAATACACTATTTCTCCTTCATTTCTGAAGAGTAGTCTTGCTGGATATGGTATTCTTCACTGGCAGTATTTTTTTTTTCTTTTAGTACTTTGAATATATCATCCAATTCTTTCCTGGCCTATAAGGTTTCTGCTGAGAAATTTGCTGTTAGTCTGATGAGTACACCCTTATAGGTGACTTGACACATTTCTCTTGCTGTTATTAGGATTCTCTCTTTATATTTGACTTTTAACAGTTTGGCTACAATGTGACTTGGAGAGGACCTTTTTGATTGAATCTGTTCAGGGAAATACACTATTTCTCCCTCATTTCTGAAGGATGCCCTTGCTGAGCATAATATTCTTAGTTGGCAATTTTTTTCTTTTAGTGATTTGAATATATCATCCCATTCTCTTTTGGTCTTTAAAGTTTCTGGTGAGAAATATGCTGTTAGTCTGATAGGGAATCCCTTACAGTTGACTTGACACTTTCCTTATGCTGCTTTTAGGATTCTCTCTTTGTCTTTGACTTTTGACATATTGACTATGATGTGTCTCAGAGAAGACCTTTTTGGATTGAATCTGTTTGGGGATCTTTGAGCTTCTTGGATCTGGAAGTCCATATCTCTCCCAATATCTGGGATGTTTTCCCCTATTATTTCACTGAATAGTCTTTCAATGCCTTTTCCTTTATCCTCCCCTTCCAGAACACCCATGATTCAGATGTTTGTGCACTTAAGATTGTTGATGGGGGGCCAGCCCCGTGGCTCACTCAGGAGAGTGCAGTGCTGGTAGCACCGAGGCTGTGGGTTCAAATCCTAATTAGGGATGGCTGGTATGCTCACTGGCTGAGCATGGTGCAGACAACACCGTGCTGAGGGTTGCAATCCCCTTACTGGTAAAAAAATAAAAATAAAAAAGATTTTTGATGGGCCTTGTCAATTTTCTTATTCTTTTTTTTTTCCTTTGGTCTGTGTGGGTTATTTCAAAAAGACTGTCTCTGAGGTTAGAAATAATTCTTTCTTCTGCTTGTTCTAGCCTGCTGCTTAAGCTCTCAGTTGTATTTTTTATTTCATTGAATGAATCCTTCAGTTCTAAGAGGTCTGCTACATTCTTTTTTAAGGTTTCTATCTCTTTTTAAATTTCCTCCTTCACATCCTGAGTTGTTTTTCTCATTTCAATGTGTCATCTATCTGAGTCTTCTTGTATCTCATTCAGTTCTCATAAGATTGTTGCTCAGAATTCCATTTCAGTCATTTCCAAGGTTTCCTGCTGTGTGGGTTCTGGTTCTTGTGGAGCAGTTGCTTCTTCTATCTCTCTGCAATGGCTTTTGAGGAGACTCCCTCCTGTAGATGTGTTTTATATTGACCATTGGATAGCATACTTTAGTACTGGTTCCAGCTAGACATTGTGGTATAGTTTCTGTGTGGTTACTCTAGCCATGTTCAATGTCAGAGTTGCATGCAAGTGCCTCCATAGCCTAGGCATTGAGACACTTAGTGATTCCTTGCTGAGGTTAGTGACACTGTTTTGGTTCATTGAGGACATGGGCAAGATCTCAAGTTCTTGGGAGAAGCACCTTGGTACCCTGTCCTTCCTTGGCTGAAGTGGGTGACCCTGGGTAGATTTGTTGGCTCCCCAGCTAGTGTCCCATGACCATGATGGGTGAACTGGGGTACACTGAAGCTCCTCAGTTTGAATGAGTGAGCCTTGGTGGGGTTTTTATTTCCTTTTTCCTGCAGGCAGAGGCTCCTCTTTGGTCCTTGCTTCTTCCAGTTGGGGGATGAATTTTTGGTGGCTGGGTATATTCTTCTGCACTCTATCTGGCTATCCTGAATTTCTGCACTCATTGGCAGCTCCCCTCATTGTCCTCCCTTGTTCAAGGCAGTCGCAGGGGCTGCACGAGCACTTCCCACCCCTGGGTGCACAAACATGGGGCCGTGTCACTTCCCCTATGGGTTCAGTCAGTGGGTCACAGGGCTATGCTCACTCACCTCTTTCCAGCACCTCCACTCATGACCTTCCCTGTGTTAATGCAGTTGTGTGGTCTCTGTAAGTATTTCCCACCACCGAGTACATGCTTGCAGGGGAAGTATAATGTCCCCCGCATCCTGGGTTGCCTGGTCAAGGGGCTGCTCTCACTCACCTCTCTCCAGAGGCTCCATGTGTGATCTTCCCTAAGTCAATGCAGTCACATGATCTCCATGAACAGTTCCAACCACTGGGTGTGCAGGGCTGCACTTGCTTACCTCTTTCCTTTTTCCCCCTGACTGATAAAACACAGGAACACCTGGACCTGGGTGAGGTGGAGCTGATTGCATCTGGCTGGGTGGTGGCAGTGGCAATGGCAACAACAGCAGCTGTGGCA
Source organism: Galeopterus variegatus (assembly GCF_000696425.1). Classification (NCBI taxonomy): domain Eukaryota; kingdom Metazoa; phylum Chordata; class Mammalia; order Dermoptera; family Cynocephalidae; genus Galeopterus; species Galeopterus variegatus. The sequence continues at coordinate 192,619 of NW_007732519.1, read as the reverse complement.
AGGAGCAAGATGAATTTCTATGTGGGGGAGCAAGATGGGGAGTAGGATGGACTGCTGCATGGGAACAGCAGCAGTTGCATGGTGAGAGTGGTTGTCACTGGCAGCAGCAGCAACAAGAGTCATGCAGTGGGAACAGCAGCAGCTGCAGCAGAGAGGGAGTCAAACTGCTGTGTCGGTAGATGGGCAGCATCTCTGGGGACAGACAATGGTGCTAGCAACTGTGGTGGTGGTGGCAGCAGGCTGGAGCACAAGCAAAAGGAGGATTGTCACTAGGAAGTGCTCACTGCTGAGTAGATTCTTTCCACCAAGAATCACAAGGGAAAATTCCTCCTGCAATGATCCTGGTGCTGGAGAGGTGGTGGCTGAAGCTGTGTGCTTCTTTCTCCTCTCTGTGGACCCTCCTGGGTTTTGTGCTTCTCAGTTCTCTCCTCCCTCAGGGCAGAGGGATCTACCTCTCCACCCAACCTCTATTGTACATAAATTAACCTTATGTCTGGCTCACTCAAAATTTTGCCTCTAAATCAAGGTTCTTAACCTGGGGTCTGCAGACCTGTAAATTCAAGGATTCTGTGAACTTAAACAGGGAAAAAATAGATCTTTGTTTTCACTAAACTCTAACCAGAAATTAGCATTTTCTTCAATAACAATGCAGGCAACAAACTACAGTAATTAGGAGAATTTGTGAGAATTTGTGACACTGCTATAAAAAAATTCACGTATGTTTTCATATGATATTATAGATGCTACAGACAACTAAAAATAGCATTTATGCTCATCACTACTTAGAAACAACAAAGTTACTAGACCCACCAATTGATCTGATCTGATGCATTAGTAAAGAAGCATATATATTATCCTGTGAGACATTTGTTATCCCTTACTAGTTTGGTGACTATATTTCCAGAAAATTGTAATTTGGAGATCAAGATATTATATGTTATGCTTTTAAAACCATTATTCTAAGAAGTGGTCGATGAATTTCACCAGACCACCAAAGGGCTTCATGGCAGACAAAGGTTAAATATGTCTGCTTTGAAAATGGAATCAAGAAAGCAAGCCAATTTATAATAGTTGCAAAAAAAATAAAATACCTAGTAATCAATTTAACCAAGGAGGTTAAAGATCTCTACAATGGGAATTACAAACACTCCTGAAAGAAATTAAACAAGATACAAAAAGGTGGAAAAACATACCATGCTCTTGGATTGGAAGAATTAATGTCATGAAAATATCCATTCTACCCAAAGCAATCTACAGATTCAATACAACCCTCATCAAAATACCAATGACATTCTTCATAGAAATAGAAAAAGCAATCATAACATTCATATGGAACAACAAAAGACCCCAAATAGCCAAAGCAATCCTAAGCAAAAACAAAGCTGAATGCATAACACTTCCCAACTTCAAATTATATTACAAAGATATTGTAACTAAAACAGCATGGTACTAGCATAGAAACAGACACTTGGATTGATAGAACAGAATAGAATATCTGGGAATCAACCCACAGACTTACAGCCAACTGATCTTTGATGAAGTCAGCAAGAATACACATTGGGGAAAAGACTGCCTCTTCAATAAATTGTGCTGGGAAAATTGGACATTCCTATGCAGAAAAATGAAACTGGACCTGTACCTCTCACCATATACCAAAATCAACTCAAAATGGATTAAAGACTTAAATATAACAACTGAAACCATAAAATTACTAAAGGAAAACATAGAGGAAACACTCCAGGTAATAGGACTGGGCAAAGACTATGAATAAGATCCCAAAAGCACAAGCAACAAAAGAAAAAAATAAATAAATGGGATTATATCAAATTAAAATCTTCTGAACAGAAAAGAAAACAATCAACAGAGTGGAAAGACAACCTACAGAATGGGAGAAAATATTTGCAAACTACACATCCAATAAGGGGCTAATATCCAGAATATACGAAGAGCTCAAACAACTATACAGTAAAAAAAAAAAAAAAAACAAGTAATCCAATTAAAAAACAGGCAAAGGAGATGAATATACATTGTTCAAGGGAAAACATACAAATGGCCAACAGGTAAATGAAAAAATGGTCAGTATCACCAGTTATCAGAGAAATGCAAATCAAACCCACATTGAGATATCATCTCACCCCAGTTAGTAGACTGGCCATTATTGAAAAGACAGAATAACAAATGCTGATGAGGATGCAGACAAAGGGGAACTCTTCTTCACTGTTGGTGGGACTGAAAACTAGCACAGCCATTACAGAAAACACTATGGAGGTTTCTCAAACAACTACAGATAGCGCTACCATATGCTCCAGCCATCCCACTGCTGGGTATATATACAGAGGAATGGAAATCATCATGTCAAAGAGACACCTGCACTCCCATGTTCATTGCAGCTCTATTTACAATAGTCAAAATAAGGAACCAACCTAAGGGTCCATCAATGGATGACTGGATAAAGAACATGTGGTAAATATACACAGTGAATACTACCCAGACATAAAAAAGAATGAAATTCTGCCACTTGCAGCAACATGGATGAGTCTGGAGAAACTTAGGTCAAGTGAAATAAGCCAGACAAAGAAACAGAAATATGGCCTATTCTCACTCATAACTGGCTGCTAGGAAGGAAGGGAGAAGGGAGGGAGGGAGAGAGGGCGTTAAGGAAAGAAGGAAGAAGGAAGGAATGAAGGAAAAAAAGAAGGCAAAGACCACGACAGTAAGTTGAACTTTCACACGGAGAGAACAAACCTAAGGATGCTACAGACGGAAGGGAGAGAGGGGGTTTGGGAAGTGACAGGTCAGACAAAGGCCATAAAGAAATATCACGATTTATAAGAATGAATATGCTAATAAAAAAATTTAAATATAAAGAAAAAAGAAAGAAAAGAAAATTTTTTACTTAAAAAATGTCTGCTTTATTTTTTAAAAAAATAAGAAAATAAAATATTCACTATGCTCTCAAATAGCACTTGCAGACACATATGCTAATAAAAAAATTTAAATATAAAGAAAAAAGAAAGAAAAGAAAATTTTTTACTTAAAAAATGTCTGCTTTATTTTTTAAAAAAATAAGAAAATAAAATATTCACTATGCTCTCAAATAGCACTTGCAGACACAAGCGTTGTCTTTCTTTTTCACAACTATCTTCTCTACAACAGACTTTAAGAACCTATTTTGGAATTTTAAAACTATGAACTCTTCTTCACTTTGCATTTTTTCTATAGCAATCCTAATCTTCTCCTGTGGAATAGAGGGCTCTGGTTGAATTAGGAGAGGGTCAGATATAATGAAATATGAAAAGAAAAGCATGTCAGTTAGCACTTCAAAATATCATTTCCCTAAAAGTGCTCCACAGAGAACAGCAAGAAGAATCCCTGGCATTTGAGATAAAAAAATCTCAAAAAAATCTAAAAAATCCCAAAAGACTCTAGTTCTTTCTGTGATGTCTTCCTATCCCCTCCCAGTCTGAGATAAAAAGCAAGTGTGAAACTGAAAAATTAGGTTTAGTAGGGAACTGGAAAGACCCCACTGGCTTTAGTAACATTACAGTCATCAGTGACCGTGAGTAGACAGGGACACCTACGGGTACACCCCCAGCCACCTCCACAGCAGAATTCATACACCTCTGCAGCCAGCACCAGCTTGGAAACTAAAAAAAAAAGAATCATTTTCCCCATCACTAGCTGTCAAAGTCCTGATGGTACAAAAACTACTTTAATATCAACCCCCTCTTTGAAATTATTCTTGAGGTCCTCAGTTTAAGAACTCAGTCTCAGAATCTTTAGTATTCTACAATATTTGGCTCAATCATTCAATGGCACGTATACAATGTGCTGGTTTGTAAACTAATTACGTGGACATATCTATTATCTCTTTTACTTGTTTTATTTATTTAGCCAGTTTTTTGGGGGGAGAAAGGGAGCCTTTATTATGTGCCATGCAAATGCAATAGGGGTACAAAATGTAATGACAAAATCCCTGTCCTCAAGTTGCTCACAGATATAACTAACTAGTCATCCAAAAAAATGGCTTAAGTCCAATAATGTGTAGTTTAAATAACCCATATCTTTACACAACATTAAAGTACTTAATTGTAAGTTGTAGTCACATTATAGTAACTACATATAATAAAATTATATAGAGAGATAGAAATTTAAAATGAGAACAAGAGAAAATATGAAAATGAGAAAATCAAGACATGGGGGATGAGGAGGAAAAAGAATTAAATGAAAATATATAATTCAATATTAAAAGCACCTGTGTTAGTCCGTTTGGTGTTGCTATAACAATACCTGAGGCTGGGTAATTTATGAAGAACAGAGGTTTATTTGGCTCACAATTCTGGGACAGCTGCATCTGGTGCTGGCCTCAGGCTGCTTCTATTTGTGGCTGAAAGCGACAGGCAGTCAGCAGGTACAAGCAGGTCACATGGCAAGAGGAAGCAAGAGAGAGAGGGAGAGGGGAGGTGCCAGGGTCTTTTAAACAGCCAGCTCTTGCAGGGACTAATAAAGTAAGAACTCACTCACTACTGCCAACCCCCAGGGAGAGCATTAATCCTTTCATACGGGATCTGCCCCCATGACCCAAACAGCTTCCAACACTGCCACATCAGGGATAAGATTTCCACATGCATTTTGGGGGGAACAACACATCCAGACTCTATCAGCACTCAAGTTAGAACAGGGGTGAAATGGGACTTGAATAGCAAGAGAACATGAGAAGATTATGTTCTATTTGCAATGGGGTGCCACAGAAATTTTAAAGTGTCAATTTAGCAGAATCTCTTCTAATTTCCAAGACAATTTTGGTAGCATACTGTAAATTCTGATTTACTCATTTCCCATCTACCTGCCACAATGCTTTGCACTTAAGATGCTCCATGAACACACAGTGAAGTCACCTGAATGTTAAATGAACAGGAAGACTGAGTGAGTGGGAACGAAAAGTAAGAATATGGGTTCCAGAAACAAAAAATCCACTTCACACTTTCATCTCTGGTCAATCCTTTTGGGAATGCTGTAAGACAAAGAGATAGACATGTAAATCAATTATTAAGAACTTCTCAAACTGTGGTGTTTGGAAAGTCCTCAGACAATGCTACCTGTCCAACATTTTGTCTTGTCAGACTCCATATTCTCAAGAATAGCAACATCTACCAGTTATGGCATATTTCAGTAAAGGTGAAAGTCTCATAGAGCCTGTGGATACAAATTTATTATTGCTAAAAGATGAATTGCATCAAAGCTCAAGGAAAAGCAAGATGTCATAAAGTCATAAAAATGCCAATATTATGTAAAGAATGTAGTCAGTAGAATTCATCAGCATCATTAAAATTCACCTGTGTGTCCACTCTTAGGGATAACTTTAAGACCTCAAAGTAGAGAACTTCAGGCCATAAAACTCTTGAAACACACTGAAGTAGTCACATTTGTAGTCAGGTTTGAGAATTTTACGATCTTATGCAAGATTACAGTTGGAGGGCAAAGTCATGAATGCACTCAAAGCATTTATCAGCATACTTACCAATCAGCAAAATGAAATACAGACACCACAATAAGAGATTGTTCATGGTGTTTTATCCTCCTTAATCTAGCAGTAAAGACTATTTTCTATATAACATTCCTTGCTTTTATCCATTTGGGGATTCCCCTCTCCTACTCTTCTAAATTCTTTTTTTTATTATTTATCTATTGAAACATAATTGATTGTGCATATCTTTGGGGTACAGTGTTGAATACCAATAACTGTGTGCAATATGTAATGCTCGACTCAGGATAATTAGTATGTTCAACATTACACAATGTAAACATTTTTTGTGGCCCTTTTAAATTCTTGCTAGCAAATTTGCCTGGCTTTGCTGCAATAACATGAATACCAACCCATTAATTTCTCCTTGTTTTACTCATGCAGTAATCAAGCATTTCTGATTCCATGACTCTGAACTGTCGACATGGTTTCCCATGTCCCATTATGATCACAGAGGAAACTTAGATACTTGAAATGGAAAAATGATAGAATTATGCATCAGCTTACAAAGTATTGTTCAGTAAGTTTTTCTTAATTTCCCCAATACGTGTAGCTTGAGTTCCTCTTGGATGGGTAGATTCCATAGCCCAGAACATATGAAACACTCGTTAGTCCTCTTATGCCAGCTTCAGATCCCTCCTCCCGGGAGCACAGCCCTAAGCCTTCCTTTTAAGTTGGCTTTGCTCCAAAACACAAGTCTCTTTAGTTCCGTCCTGCCAGGAACACATTAGGGCTACAGGTGCCTTTCTCATATTATATCATACACTATCATAGTAAAGCCTCACACTTCCTTCTAACTTGAAATTTACTCTCCTTTCCCATTTATTTTTATTATTATTATTTCTTATTTATTTATTTATTTATCTTTAATTTTATTTTACTTCTCAATATACATTGTAGTTGATTTCCTTGCCCCTTTACCCCTTCCTCTCCACCCCCTCCCTCCCCCTGCCACATTGTATCTGTAAACTTGACTTAAATAGTTCAAGGAATTTTTGTGGTTATTCTGTCTTCTTCCCCCTCCCCACCCTTTATTTGTTTGTGTGTTTATTTATTTATTTTTAACTCCCACAAATAAGTGAGAACATGTGGTCTTTCTCTTTCTGTGCTGGACTTGTTTCACTTAATTAATTTTCTCTAAGTCCATCCATGTTGTTGCGAATGGTAGTATTTTGTTCTTTTTTATAGCAGAGTAGTACTCCATTGTGTAGATACACAACAGTTTCATTATACATTCATCAGATGATGGACATTTGAGCTGGTTCCAGCTCTTGGCTATTGTAAATAGAGCTGCAATAAATCAGAGTACAGTTATCCCTTTGGCATGATGATTTCCATTCCTCTGGGTATATTCCTGGCAGTGGGATAGCTGGGTCAAATGGTAGATCTATCTGTAATTGTTTGAGGAAACTTCTTACCATTTTCCATAAAGGCTGCATCATTTTGCAGTCCCACCAACAGTGTATGAGAGCTCCTTTTTCTCCGCAACTTCACCAGCACTTATCATTCTCAGTCTTTGAGATATTAGCCATCCTAACTGGAGTGAGATGGTATCTCAAAGTGGTCTTGATTTGCATTCCCGGATGCTGAGTGAGGTTGAGCATTTTTTCATATGTCTGTTGGCCATTTGTATATCTTCCTTTGAGAAATGCTTATTTAGCTCCTTTGCCCATTTTTAATTGCGTTATTTGGTTTTTTGCTGTAAAGTTGTTTGAGTTCCTTGTATATTCTGGATATTGTTTTTTGCTGTAAAGTTGTTTGAGTTCCTTGTATATTCTGGATATTAATCCTTTGTCAGATATATATTTTGCAAATATTTTCTCCCACTCTGTTGGTTGTCTTTTTACTCTGTTGATTGTTTCTTTTGCTGTGCAGAAGTTTTTTAGTTTGGTATAATCCCATTTGTTTATTTTACTTTTAGTTGCCTGTGCTTTTGGGGTCCTATTCATGATGTCAGTACCCACTCCTACTTCCTGGAGTGTTTCCTCTATGTTTTCTTTAAGGAGTTTTATCGTTTCAGGATGTGTATTTAATTCTTTAATCCATTTTGAGTTGATTTTGGTATATGATGAAAACTACGGGTCTAGTTTCATTCTCCTACATATGAGTATCCAGTTTTCCCAGCACCACTTGTTGAAAAGGCAGTCTCTTCCCCGGTATGTAGATTTGCTGCTTTTGTCAAAAATCAGATGGCTGTAGGTGTATGGATTGATTTCCGGGTTCTCTATTCTATTCCATTGATCTGTGTGTCTATTTTTATGTCAGTACCATGCTGCTTTGGTTATTATAGCTTTGTAATATAGCTCAAAGTCAGGTAGTGTTATGCCTCCATAGTCTCAACTCTTTTGAATTTCACTTAACGTTCCTGGTTTGCCCTGTTATATCCACTCTCCACCCCTCTCCATCTTGCTGTGTCCCTCTGTTTCACCCTTTATGGACTGCATCAATATGGCCCCCATGCCCTCTGGTTTCTGGATTGTTTGACCAAGGGAAGGTGTTTGCAGGAGATTAGTGATCAGGAAGCCACTCGTGCATTTATTTCTCTGGCTTCCTCCCCTCCAGGCAGTGGCTTATGAAAAGTGCATTCTTCTATGTCAGGCCACTGTTCTCCTTCCAGGTGGAGTTCCCCTACAGCTAACGCTTTTGCCAGTCTAATGACCTGCCCTTCCCCTTGTCTCTTCCAACTGGGGAGGAAAAGCTTTGCCCTGCTGCTGAACCTGGGGTGCTTCATCATCCCTTATTCATTTACCATCATCCTTTCCACTTCTTGCAAATACCCTCTTCATTAACCTCTCCTCAATCACCTCTTTTGAATGCACCACCTGTTTCCTGCTGGGACAACTGAGAAAAGAACTTATACCTGGATAAGTTGCTTCCAAATTCAAGCCCATCTGTGGATTTTTCGCAAGTAGAAGCTCTATTCAATAGGGGAGCACACAACTGCTCTGTGCACAGAAGGTTAGCCTGGAGCACAAGACATGGTGGACTTCTTCCTGACTTGAACCTTACTGGTTTAATTGTATAATCTCAGAAATCATTTGTTTTAATTATAGCAAATGAAAGCATGTTCTATTTCAGCATTTGAATTTTAAACAAACCAAGTACACTATAATCTATCTGTTTCAAATCCAACTTTATTTGGATTCCAGAATAGATATGTAAGAAGAATCATGATTCAAGAATATGTTAACTGTTCTTTGCAACAGAAATGTGCTAGAATTATATATATAATTACACTGCCTCTACTTAACTTTACACCTTTCATTTTATACTTTCCTTCTAGTTTATAATCAGATGTTTCAATACACCATGATAAAAAAAATTTTCTTCTATTGACTTTTTCTCAACTTAAGTTTGAATCGGTTAATAGTTTGGATCTCCTTATGAACACATAAACTTTATGTCTATTTTCTTCAAACTTTTTGACGGGTTGACATCACAATGTAGACACACAAATATATACCCACAGACGTATATATGATTAGCTATGACAAAAGTTTCATTAAACAATAACTTTACTACATATAATGCATCCTAATATTTTATATCCTAGTCTATTTAGAAAAATATGCTTATTACCACATTAAAATAACTGTATGGCCCCCTTACTGACTGTGTCATTTAGTTTAAAACACATAGCTGCCAGTCAAATGATAGGTCAACAGAAAGATGAAAAAGACACCAAGAGAAGACAAATAAAGAGATCACAAGAGTCTGGAGTTAGCCAAATAAGAATTAAGTCAAGTTAAAATTTAATTAAACTTTGTAAAATCTATTTAAGGCAAATCCTATCAGTATTTTGTACAGTAATATCTAACCATAAACAATTTTATGGAGACTATAATACTCTCCTCATTCCCTAAAGTAATTGTCATTATTATTACTTTTATTTCAACCTACATAACAAAACACATTTCAACATTGAAGCTCTATACTTCTTTTCCTCTTTGGAGACTACTTTTCCCCTTTGGAGAAAACATCAGTGCACTCAGCCAAACCCCTACATATTTAAATAAAGTGGAGGCTTTTCCACTTATGAAAATGACTTTTTCTGGTCAATTACTCTATTATTTTGTGACAAGCCATGATTCTCTACCTGTAGCAAGAAGGGACCACAGATCCTCTCCAAGGGTCCCAAATACCTCACTTCTAATAGTAACACTTCTTGAAAGGTAAACAAATGAGTAAAAACCTTAGTGAAAATTAAATTGATTGTAAGCAAACAAACTGGTGTGATAGCCATTGGGGCTTTTCACCATGATGCCAGCTCTCCCCTTCGGAGACCACATAGAACTGCCCCAACTCCTCTTGAGGTAGGGCCTTGTGACTCAAAATCTGAGCAGAAGAATCAGTGTGTGCTTCACTGATTCTTCCTGCCCGCTGCCGTGATGGCCCGCAAGTCCAGCCCGGGAAGCAGAGTCAGAAAAATTGCTACGTGCGGGCAGAAACCCCCAGACAGCCCTCAACGGGGCAGGAAATAAACCATTGTTGTTCTAAGCCACTGAGATTTGGGGATTGCTTTTTATCCCAGGACAGTCTGATTCACATAGTTATCTATAGAAGTTATCTAGAAACATTTCATCTGAAAACATTTGCTGTCTCTCTCTAGATCCTCAGAATAAGTTTCTCTTTTCTCTTGTCTGAAGTGTTTGAAGTCTAAGAATTTAATCAAGGGGCTTTTTTAAAAAGTGATTTCAACTAGTGTATCCCACAATACACACAAATTCTCTGGAAGAGAACATATCTCATCTTACAATTTAATTTCTGTTGAGAAAGAAAATGTGGATCAGAACACTTTATTTAGGTTTCATAAAGCAAGACTTTCTCACCCTTAAGCTATTGAGCCCACCACCTTTTAGCAGCACAACATTGAGGAAGAAAAATTGGTTCACTTGGACAGAGCAAACATTTCTGGGCCTCATCCACTGGCCAGCCAGGAATAGCCAGGCAGGGCTCACACATTGCTTTTCTGATCAGGAAAGCCAGGATACTTGGTTCACATGGTATCCTATCAGATTAAATATATGTGATGATATATCACATTCAAATAGTTTTTTTAAAGTACATTCTTTAAATGATTCCACTCCAAACCAAATATCGTCTTGCAAACAAAGTTTACAGAGCCAAAACAATTGCTAAGTACCACCACATTAAAAGTTTCATTTAAATAAATGATCTCATCTTAAAGCTAGGAAATGTAATTAGCATTTTCCCTTCCTTAGCAGTGAAGAAACCACTCTCCAGATTCCAAAGAACATAAAACCTCCAATGGCTATAAGAAAAAAAACTCATATTTATATTGACTGTGTATGCTAGACAACTCTTTCCATCAATAGAAAGACATGAATGGCTATAAAAATGTGATCAGTTCCACAAGCCACTTACTTTCAAAATCTGCCTCAGTACCTTATATGTATACTATTAAGAAGAGATTTGTCATTATAAACTCATAACTAAAGACTTAGGTGGTGTCTGGGCTCTGGCGAACACAAGATTTTATACAAGCTCTCCCTCCAAAAGAGAAAAGTATAGGTGACATGACAGCTCACGGACTGTCTAAACTAGGGATACGTATCACCTGCGTTAAATTTACTTACTAGAGGTCATAATTTTGCTCTACTTGTAACATTGAAGATTAATCCCTTTCATGTTGGAGATAAAAGACAATGAGTGATGTCCGTTTATATCTTTATAAAAACAAAGCAAATTAACTTGATTACATAAAATGCCACATGCCCTTGGTCTTTACAAAGGCATGTACAACTTCCATGGGAACATTTCAAGCTACATACACACATCGTTTGTAATTACAAGGAGCTCACTCTGAATTGGAAAACCTGGTTGAATCTGAGGATATAGAAAAGCATCTCAAGTGCCTTTCCTAAAGTTGTGGCTCCCACAAAACCCAAAATGTAATTGGCCAACCACTTTCACCCTCAACTTTCAAGCTCATGTATATTTTAAGGGAAATTCAATCCGTATGTTTCTGAATCATGGACACTGAACCCATTAAGATTTTTGTTTGGTAAGAGCTTTCTAAATCCCAAGATGACTTATGAGACTTTTTATAGTCTGTTTACACTGAAACAAAGAAGTCACGTTTTGTCAAAAGTAAACAAAATTTTAAAAGTAAGAAACTTTGAGGCTCAGAGAAAACTAGAGTGCAAGAAAGTTTATGCACGTCCAACCTGTACAAAACTCATTAGTTGATTTACTCTATACGAAGCAGAAATAATGGCACCTTGGGCCAATAAATAGTTATTTTTATAAACATTGTCTACAGTATTTTAGAACAGCATAGCTCTTTAACTTGAGGCAATAGTTAGTCATTCAACAGAATTGCATATTTATTCCTTTTTTAATGGAAACGTTTTCAAAAGTGAGTGTGGCTGATTTTGAGTTATGATGTGTGACGTGATTTCAGTTTGTGTGTGTGTAAACTCTGACGTGCTCTTGGCAAAACTCTCATTAATTCACATGCTGTTAATTTGAAATTTATAATGTTAGATAAAGGTTACTCATAATTCAACTATAGAAAGATTTTGGAAACAAACTATATAATAAGGAACAGTTGGGTGGAGACATTTCATAATTTCATCTATTTATAAAAAATGTGTTTGTTTAATTGACACACCTTTTTACACAAACAACATATAATCATTATAAATAACTATCTTTATTGAAGAAAGTTACTAAAAATACTTAAGTTGTCAAAATTTAATATACCTTAATCTAGTAGTTGTGTGTACTTGATCGTAACAAAGTGTAATTTATTTAATTAATCTATTATTTGGGTTGGCCATTCCTCTCTTATTTGCCTGAATTAGTGATGTTTTTCCTAGTATCAGAAATTCCTTAATTTAAAACAGATTATCAGATTTTGAGCTGAACGACTTTATAATTCAACCACATCATTTTAACATATTTGAGTTTAGAATTCCTTAACAAACACCCTATAAGCCACTTCAATCATATTTCCTTAAAAGGCTAGAGATTTCAGAATACTAATAGCACACAAACTTATTAATTTAAATGTTTTAAAATAAACCAATAAATGGTGATAATAAATATGTTTTAGGCACCTACTAGAATTTAGGTATACTAGAAAGGCATTATGCTAGCTACGAGGGAATTGTCACCATAAATAAAAGACCAGACATTTATAGTTTGGAGAAATACAGGCGGAGGGGTAAATGCTTCAAGAAACACACTAAAATGCACTAGGGCAGAACTGGGGAGAAGGCAATGGAGAAAGCTTCTGAGAATGTGAATCGCGCCCTGGAGAAGGAATCTACCTGTGATGGGCGGAGGAGAGGGGATGCATGGAGCCATTGCCGGTTGAAGAAGGAAGAAGCAACAGAAACAATGGCAGAGGAGATGGGAAAACTGAGCAAGTTCAGGGTCCCCAAATTACTTGACATAACCAAAGCACAGGTAGGGAGAAAAGATTAGCCTAAAGCTAACCTGAGATTGGACTAAACAGAGAGAAGGATATTACAGGAAAATCTGGTGATGATATGGGGTAGGGGAATAATTACTCAATTTTCTATTTTTTAACAGATTTATTGAGGTATAATTGATACACAAAAAAACCACATGTATTTAATATATACCGTTTGATGAGTTTGGACTCATGGACCCATGAAACTGTCATCATTACAATCAAGATAATAAACTTATCCATCGCCTCCAAAAGTTTCTTCAGGCCACTTTGCTTTGGGGGTTTTTGTGGTAAGAACACTTAATGTGAGATCTACCCACTTGCGTTTCTTAAGGTAACAAGATGGTATTATTAACTTTAGGAACTATGTTGTAGAATAAGTTCTAGATCTCTAGAATTTATTCATTTTGTATAACTGAAACTTTATGCCCATTGAACAATAACTCCGCATTTCTGTCTCTACGCAGCACCTGGCCACCACCATTCTACTCTCTGCTTCTAAGAGTTTGACTATTTTAGATACCTCATATAACTGGAATTGTGCAGTATTTGTCCTCTGTGACTGGCTTATTTTACTTAGCATAACGTCCTCCAGGTTTATTCATGCTGTTGCAAATAGTAAGATTTCCTTCTTTTGTAAGGTTGAGTAATACTCCCTTGTATATGTATGCTACGTTTTCTTTATCCATTCATTTGTCCGTAGAAATTTGAGTTGTTTTTATACATTGGCTATTGTGAATAATTCTGCAATGAACATGAGAGTGTGGATGTATCTTGAAGATCCTGATTTCAATTCTTTTGAATATATACCCAAAAGTGGGAATGCTGGATTATATGGTAGTTTTACTTTTCTTTTCTTTCTTTTTTTTTTTTTTGAACTTACTAATATTATTATATTTTTACATTCTAAGATGTTCTTGTGGAGCAGTTTCGGGGGAAGAGGAGAGGGGAAGGGAGAAGGAAATAAAGTGAGAGGAGTAGGAAGGAGGGGGGTCATGGCCCATAGCACCCCCCTCATTCCAGCAGGTTCTGGCAACAGCTTGGTGCTTGTCGCTGGGCTGGTTGCATATGTCAGGGGGGCGTGCCTGAGGCCCTTAGCCTCCACTGCCCTGGTTCAGGAGCCCAGGGGTCTTCCTGCAGGGGCTCAGTGGTCATCACTGGGCTGGGTGTGGTCATTGGGGGAGCATGGCTGAGGCCCACTGCCCTCCCCCCTTCCCTGGATTGGGAGTCAGGGGGCTTCCGGTCTTTCTAGGTTTTATAAATGATCTTTGGTGGCATTAGACCTTTACTAGTTGATGTCAGACTTTGTCTCTGATCTATGGATATTTCATTTTTTTCTTTCGGTTCTGTGTTAAATTGTTCACTGTTCCCATCACTTAAACTCTAAACTGGGACTAATTTGTTGTCCTTTACTTACTTCTAAAATGGGGGTACTTTCTGTGGGGACCAGTATTTGAACCCTGTGGTTGAGCTAAATTGTGGCTTTGCTGCTGACTCCCTGGGGAAGGCTTTTTGTGCAGCTCAAATTTTAATTGTTGACTTTGTATATATTTCTGAGTCTCATGAGGTCCAGTACCCCTGGGTTGTGTGGAAACTCTGGTCTGGGCCTGAGTCTTTTCAGCAAACTGCACCCCCTGCAGTTCTATATTTCTGAACAGTCTCCACTGAATGGTCCTGCACTAATTGTGGGACAGATCAGCTGTCTGTGCTGTGCCCCAATGTTGCCCCAGTGGGCCTGTCTCCCCCACTGCTCACACTCCAGCACTTGCCATGCGATAGGCCATGTGCTGGTCCCTTGCAATGACTCACCAGCATCTGAGTAGCTCCCTGTTTTAGTTGTCTGTGGCTTCTCACTGCTATGTGGGTCCATGGGAACCTGTTAGTGGTCTTGCTGGCCTGGGGGCCACCAAGGCCTTCTTCTCCCCTGACACATCCAAGCAACTTCATACAAAGGGCACAGTAGCAGCTTTTGCCAGCTCTTGCTCTGTGTGCTCACCAGGGCCAGCCTTGAAGCAGCTGGGGCTCAAAGTGGTGGGAGCAATCCTTTCTTTTTCTCATCGTGGCTTCTCCTGCCTTCATGATCTACGTACATCTCTCCTCCTCTTCCCCTAAGCTCTAGCAGACCCACCTTGGCTGTAATCGCTTTTTAATAGTTGTAAATTGATTGATTTGTGGGAGAGAGTGACACTGGGGACCATCTATTCTGCCATCTTGACCAGAAGCCTATGTAAAATTTTATCAGTAGTTGTACTTTTAATTTTTTGAAGACCTGTCATACTGTTTTCTATACTGGCTGCATCTTTTTACATTCCCACCAACAGCATGTGTGGGTCCCAATTTCTCCACATCCTTGCCAACACTTGCTATCATTTGTTTTTTGACAATAGCCACCCTAACAGCTGTAAGGTATATCTCATTGTGGTTTTGGTTTACATTTCCCTGGTTAGTCATGTTGAGTACCTTTGCATGTATCTGGTGGCAACTATATGTCTTATTGGAGAAATATCTAAGTCTTTTGTCCATTTTTAAATAGAGTTATTTGTTTTTTTGCTATTGAGTTGTATGGGGTTTTAATATATTTTATATATTAACCCCTTATCAGATAAATTATTTGCATATGTTTCCTCCTATTCTATAGGTTGACTTCTCACTTTGTAGATTGTTTCTGGTTGTACAGATGCTTTTTAGTCTTATGTAACCCCACTTCTCTATTTTTTCCTTTGTTGCCTGTGCTTTTGGTGTCATATCCAAGATGTAATCGCCAAGAAAATGTCTAGAAGATTTTCCTTTATATTTTCTTCTAGGAGTTTGATGGTTTGCAGGTCTTACATTTAAGTATTTAACCTATTTTGAGTTGATTTTTGCGTGTGTTCTAAGGTAGGGTCCAATTTCATTCTCTTGTGTGTGGATATCAGTTTTCCCAGCACTATTTGCTGAAGAGAATATCCTCTCCCCATTGTGTATTCTTGGCACTCTTGTCAAACATCATTTGTGTATGTTTGTGTAGATTTATTTCTGGGTTCTCTATTTCTGTTCTATTGGTCTGGTCTTTATGGCTATGTTTATGTTATACTATACTGTTTGTATTACTCTAGCTTTGTAATATATTTTGAAATCAGAAAGTATGATGCCTCCAGCTTTGTTATCCTTCCTTAAGATTGCCTTGGTTATTGGTGGGAGCTGTTTGTGGTTCCATATAAATTTTAGGATTGTTTTTCCTATTTCTATAAAAAATGCCTTTGGGATTTTGAAAGGGATAGCACTGAACCTATAGATTGCATTGAGTGGTATGAACATGTTAACGATATTGAATTTTCCTTTCAATATAGGATGTCTTTCCATCTATTTGTGTTCTCTTTAACTTCTTTCATCAATGTTTTTTAGTTTTCAGTGTAGAAGTCTTTCCCCTCCTTGGTTTCTTCCTAAGTATTTTATTTTCACACTATTGTAAATGGGATTGTTTTCTTAATCTCTACTTCAGATACTTAGTTTTTAGTGTACATAAACACAACTGATTTTTGTATGTTGATTTGGATCCTGCAACTTTACTGAATTAGTTTCTTAGTTCTAACAGTTTTGTGGTGTCTTTAGGGTTTTCTCTATACAAGGTCATGCCCTCTGCAGAGACAATTTTACTTCTTCCTTTCAGATTTGGATGTGTTTTATTTTTCTTTCTTGCCTAATTGCTCTGGCTAGGACTTCCACTACTACATTGAATAGACATGATGAAAATGGGCATCCATTTCTTGTTCCTGATCTTAGAGGAAAAGCTTTCAGCTTTTCACTATTGACAATAATGTTAGCTGTGGATTTGTCATGTATGGCCTTTATTATGTTGAGGTACCCTCCTTCTATATGTATTCTATTGAGGGTTTTTTTGTTTGTTTGTTTTTATTTGAGGGGGCAGTGTTTAACCACAAATTGGCATTGAAGTGTGTCAAATGCTTTTTCTGCATCTATGAGATGATCATGTGATTTTTAACCTTCATTCTGTTGATGTGGTGTATTACAGTAATTGATCTGCATATGTTGAAACATCCTTGCAGCTCAGGGATAAATCCCACTGGATTATGGTGTGTGATCCTTTTAATGTGCTGT
Organism: Galeopterus variegatus; assembly: GCF_000696425.1. NCBI lineage: Eukaryota > Metazoa > Chordata > Mammalia > Dermoptera > Cynocephalidae > Galeopterus > Galeopterus variegatus. The sequence continues at coordinate 175,556 of NW_007732519.1, read as the reverse complement.
TGAACTTGGTTTTCTAGTATTTTGTTGAGGGTTTTTGCATCTATGTTCATCAGGGGGATGGGACTGTACTTTTCTTTTCTTGCAGTGTCTTTGACTTTGGAATCATGGTAATCCTGGTCTTATAAAGTGAGTTTGAAAGTGTTTCACCCCCCTTCAATTTTTTTGAAGAATTTTTAAAAGGATTAGTTTTAATTCTTTTTTAAATAGTTGATAGAATTTACCACTAAAGCCATCTGATTCTGGGCTTTTCTTTTGACTACTGATTCAATCTCCTTACTCTTTACTGGTCTGTTCAGTTCTTCTATTTCTTCATGATTCAGTATTAGGTCATAAGTTTCTAGAGATTTATCCATTTCTTCTAGGTTATCTAATTTTTTGGTTTATAATTGTTTATAGTAGTCTCCTATAATCCTTTTTACTTCTCCGGCATCAGCTGTAATGTCTCCACTTTTATTTATAATTTTATTTAAGTCTTCTCTCTTTTTGTCTTAATCTAGCTAGTAATTTATTTTTTATCTTTAAAAAACCTCTTGGGGTTTTTTTCTATTGTTTTTCTATTCTTTATTTTGTTCACTTCTGCTCTAATTTTTATTATTTCCCTCTTTCTGCTAATTTTAGGCTTAGTTTGTTCTTTTTCTAATTCTATGAGCTATAAAGGTTGATCAGTTGTGATCTTTCTTCTTTTTTAATGTACTTCTTTCTTTATTGCTATAAACTTCCCTCTACTGCTTTTGCTGCATTCCATAAGTTTTAATATGTTGTGTTTTCATTTTCATTTGTCTCAAGATATTTTTCTGATTTCCCTTTTGATTTCTTCTTTAACACATTCATTGTTTGGTTTATTGCTATAAACTTCCCTCTACTGCTTTTGCTGCATTCCATAAGTTTTAATATGTTGTGCTTTCATTTTCATTTGTCTCAAGATATTTTTCTGATTTCCCTTTTGATTTCTTCTTTAACACATTCATTGTTTGTGAGTGTGTTATTTAATTTCCATGTATTTGTAAATTTTCTTCCATTATTGAATTCTGGTTTCATTCAATTGTGGTCAGAAAAGATACTTGATATTATTTCAAAATTCTTAAATTTTTTAAGCCTTGTTTTTTGACTTATTTCATGATCTATCCTGGAGAATGTTTCATGTGCGCCTGAGAAAAATGTGTGTTCTGCTTGCTGTTAAAGAGAATGTTTTGTATGTCTGTTAGGTCCATTTGGTCTATGGTGTTGTTCAAGTTTGGTATGTCCTTCCTGATTTTATGCCTGAATATTCTATCCATTATTGAAAGTGAGGTATCAAAGTCTCCATATATTCTCACGTTGCTCTCTATTTCTCCCTTCAGTTCTATCAATATTCACTTTATATATTTAGGCACTTTGATGTTGGGTGTATATACATTTATAGTTGTTATATTTTCTTATAAATCAATCCTCTTATCATTATATGTCTTTTGTGTCTTGTGACAGTTTAGACTCAAAGTTTATTTTGTCTAATATAAATGTAGCCACCCCATTCTCTTTCAGTTATCATTTTCATGAAATTTTTTTTCCATCCCTTCACTTTCAGTCTATGTATGTCCTTAAATCTTAAAGCGAGTCTCTAGTAGACATAATGCTGTTGATTATTGTTTTGTTATCCTTTCAGCCACAATGTCTTTTTACTGGGGAGTCTAATCCATTAACATTTGAAGTGATTACTGATAGGGAGAATCTATTATTGCCACTTTGTTAATAGCTTTCTGCTTGTATACTTATTTTGTTCCTCTTTTTCTCTCTTGCTGTCTTCCATTGTGTTTCTTGATTTTTGTAGTAATATGCTTTGATCCCTTTCTCTTTTTTTTTCTGCATACCTTCTAAAGAAATTTTTCCTATAGTTACCATAAGTTTTCCATAAAACATCTTGTAAGTCAGTTTTATGCTAATAACAACTTAAAATTAATCATATACAAAAACTCTACACTTTACTTCTCTCCATCCCAGACATTATGTAATTGATGTTAGAATTTACATCTTTTATTATGTATACAATAGCAAATTATTGTAGTTATGGTTATTCTTAGTATTTTGTTTTTAACTTCTATACTGAAGATAAAGTGATTTACATACCACCATGACAATATTACAGGACTATTTGTCTGTAGATTCACTTTTACTATTGATTTTTATACTTTCATATACTTTCATGTTGCTAGTTAGCATCCTTTCATTTCAACACTTTAGTATTTCTTATATAAAAAGGTCTAGTGCTGAAAAACTCCTTCAGCTTTTATTTATCTGGAAAAATCTTTATTTCTGCTTCTCTCCTTCATTTTTGATGGACAGTTTTGCCAGGTATAGTATTTTTGGTTGGCAATATTTTTCTTTTAGCACTTTGAATATTCTACTCCCTTCTGGCCTGTATGGTTTCTGCAAAAAAAAATCCACTTATACTGCTATGGTAACTCCCTTGTACTTGAAAAGTTGCTTTTTTGTTGCTGCTTTCAAAATTCTGTCTTTGTCCTTGACTTTTGACAATATAGTTATAATATGTTTCAGTGTAGATTTCTTTGGGTTCATCCTGTTTGGTGTCCTTTGGGCTTCATGAATCTGGATATCCATTTCCCTTCTCAGATTAGGGAATTTTTCAGCCATTATTTCTTTTAAATAAGTATTCTGCCTCTCTTAGTCTTTCTTCTACTTCTAGATATATACATATATATATTCACTTCACTCAGTGGTGTCTCATAAGGTTCATAAGCTTTTTTCACTCTTTTTCATTCTTTTTTGTTTCTGTTCCTATGACTGGGGATAACTTCAAATGACCAGTCTTCAATTTCACTGATTCTTTCTTCTGCTTGATCAAGTCTTCTGTTGAAGCCCTCTATTGATTTTGTTTTTCAGTTTAGTTATTACAAACTCCAGAATTTCTTTTTGGTTCTCTGTTCATGGTTTTTATTTGTTAATATTTTCATTTTATTCATGTATTGTTTGTTTTCCACATTACTTTTAGTTGTCTGTGTTCTCTTGTAACTCACTGAATTATTATTTTGAATTCTTTTCAGACAACTTATAGATCTACATTTCTTTAGAGTCAGTTACTGAAGATTTATTTGGTTCCTCTGACAGTGTTGTATTTTTCTGATTCTTCATATTCCTTGTAGTTTGCTTTGGGGGTCTTCTCGTTGGAAGAAACAGCCATATCTCCCAGTCTTTATGGACTGGTTTTGGCAGGGAAAACCTCCACCAATCAGCCTGGCTAGAGATTTTGGGAGCCTCTCAAAACTTTTCTATAGATGTACAAGCTCAAATCCTCTCTTTCTCTCCTGAGAGAAAAGTCTCATGGTTGTGTGTCTCCTCACAATCTAACAGAGCTGTGTTAGCTGCAGTAAACAACTTGCCCCTTTCCTCTAGGGCAGAACACTGAAAGACTAGAATGCTAACTGCACACTCCACTCCTCTCCCTCCCTCCTAGGGTGAAAGTCTGAGGGTTGTGTAATTTCTCCCAGTCTTCTAGAGCCCTTCCAGCTGTAGTATACTTCCTACCCCTTTCTCTGTTCTTAGCTGCCCCTGGGCATTTAAACTATGCTAGTTCTCTCAGCCCTCTAGGTAAGGCAGGTCAGAAGCTGGTCCTTCAGGCAGTGTCCTGAAAAGCCAGGGATATTGGGTGTATGCTTCATCTCTCTTTATTCCTGACAGACAAGTCTCAGACTGAGGTGATCTCTTAGGGTTGAAGTGTACTGGCCAAGGGAAGATCTGGTATGAGTAAAGTAAAATTGTTACTTTTAGCCATTTCAATGTGGCTGTTCTCAGTTTTGTGCTCATCTGGGATACTGAAAATTTTTAACTAGGATTCTTAACTTCTAATCAGTGTTTCTTTGGGGATGCAAGGGCTGAGACTTCCTATTCTACCACCTTGCTGATATCACTCTCACTCTCAATTTTCCACTGTTAAAGGATTAGAGCAAAGAAGAGAGTAGTGTTCTACTGAGAGATAAAATCTACTGGATAGGGCAAAACAATGAGATTATTCTTCCTCCATCAAGGGGGATTAAGAAAAGAAAGATGAGAGGAATAGAGAAACAGAAGAAGGGGAGGGAGGGAGTGAGCAAGGGGAAAAAAAGAATATTTTCTTAAGAAAAATTTCCATCATGTATATAATGCACTGTTTTATTTTTATAAAAAATATCTTTAAAGTGGACATTGAGAGATTAAAATATCAAATTAATGTGCCACTGATCTTAACAAAAGGGATAAAATAGATTATTTTGTTAACTTTAAATCTCTGATAAAAACAAATTTTTGAATAATGTCAAGGTTCAGTTCCTCCATGGATTTTTCAAAAACACATCTCTTCATTTAACATTTCAGAGAAAACCTAACTGAAATAATATGGAGATCACACAGATAATTGAAATATTCTGTAAACATTCAACATTCCACTCAAAAGTTTCTGTATTCTTGGGCCACAAGTCAGTGGTCATACACAAAGAGTATTTTAGGTCTCTATAATATTAACCCATATATTTAAAATACTTTACTAATTCTTTTTTTTAAAACTTTTTAAAAGTAACACCTGGGTTAATGAACTTTGTCTATTTTTTCTGCTTCTTCCCACTCACACTCTGTCATAAAATAGTCAAAAGATAAATGGTGGAAAGGGTGAGGGAGACCCAAGGAGTCAAAATTACCATCATAGTGAACTATCTTTAAAGCTATTTAAGAAAATGTGCAAGAAGTGCCCTTCCATTGAAAAGAATATGTGACATACACACTTGTTTGTTTCTCACTTTTTATTGCAGTATTGTGAATATTACACATATCATAAGTATACAGCTTAATAAATTTTCTTGAAAGAAACATACTCATATAACCAGCACCCAAGAAGGGGAACATTTTTGTGCTCTCTCATTGTCACTCACTACACCCTTGAGGTAACCACTATACTGACAATAATCTTTCCTGTTTGGCAATGAAATTATATCACATGTACCTTTTCTGTCTGGCTTCTTTTACTCAACATCATATTTGTGAATTAATCCATATTTCACCATGTAGTTGTAGATCATTCATTCTCATTGTTGCATAGTATTCCACTGTGTGAATATATCAGTTTATTTATCCATTCTACTGAGGATGGGCATTTGGGTAGGTTCTGACTATTTTCAATAGTGCCACTATGAATATTATATTTATATATATATATATGTATACATATGTATGTATATATATGTATATACATATATATACATATATACATATATATGTCTGTTTGGTATATATCTAGGACTGGTATTGCTAATCATAGTGTACAAATATGCATAGATTTAGTAGAAACTACCAAGAATTTTTTCAAGGTGTTGTATTGTATTAGTCATTTCTGTTGCTTATAACGAAATACATGGAACATGGTAATTTGTAAGAAAAAGAAATTTATTGCTTACAGTTTCTGAGGCTGGGAGGTCCAAAGTCCAGGGAACACATCTGGTAAGAATCTTGGTGGTGGCAACAGTGGCACAGTGGTCTTACATGACAGAAAATGGTGGAGCAGAGAGAGAGAAACTAACCTCCTCATTCACTCTCCTTTTAAAGCCCTCCAAACCATACCCATGACCACCATTATTAACCATTCACTATGGCATGGTCCTACAATCTAATCTCCTCTTTGAGACCCCACCTTTCAAAAACCATGATAGGATTTCCCATCCTCTGAACATTGTCACAGTGGGGGTCAAGTTTGGGGGAGACATTCAATCCAAAGCATGTACCAATTCACACTTCCACCACCCATGTATAAAGGGTCTTGTTGTACCAAAGATTAGCCAATGCTTGGCATTTCCACTCTTTGTTCAGTTATTCTGGTCAGTAGGTGTGTTGTATCATCTCCTTATGATCATTATGTTTTTAGTTTGCATTTCCTCAATGACTAATGAGGTTGAGCACATTTCCATATGATTATTGGCCATTTAGATATCCTCTCTTGTGATATTTCTATTCAGGTCTCTTACCATTTCTCTACTGGTTGTCTGTCTTTATTATTTGTTACTTTCTTTATATATTATGGATACAGTACTTTTTGGATATATGTATTACAAATATCTTTTCCCACTCATGGGTTGAATATTCACTCTTTCAATGGAGACCTTTGTAAACAGAAGTTTCTGATTTTAACATGGTTCATTTTATCAATTTTTCTTTGATAGTGGGTACATCTTGGATTTTTTCAAATATCTACCTATGCCAAGGTCATTAAAATGTTCTTATATGTTTTCCTTTAACAGTGTTATTGTTTTGCCTTTAGATCTATAATCCACCTGGAACTGACTTTTTATATGGTGTGAGGTAGGGATCCAGATTCATTTATTTTCCCTATGAGCATCCGATTGCCACATCCTTTCTTTGTTGCACTGCAGAATTACCTTTGTCATAAATAAGATGAATGTCTTATTTATCAGGGTCTGCTTGTGAACACATTTCTCTTCCATTGGTCAGTTTGTCTCTTCTTGCACCAATACCACAGCTCTAATTAGCAGTTTAGTTTAAGTGTTTCTGTTTTGTTTTTCTTCTCCAAGATAGTCTTGTGTTTCCTTGGCTCTGTGTTTTTCCAAATAAATTTTGTAATCAGCTTGTCAATTTCCACCAAAAACATCCTATTTGGATTTAGGATAGGATTGCATTAATTTAAGAATCAATTTGGGGATAATTGATGTCTCAATAATATTGAGTCTTTCACATTCACAGCAACATGGATGAACTGGAAAACATCATGTTAAGTGAAGTAAGTCAGGCATGGAAAGACAAATATTGCATGATCTCACTCATATGTGGAATCTAAAAAAAAAATTAAAATGGTTCTCATAGAAGTAGAAAGAATAATGGTTACCAGAGGATGGTGGGAAGAAGAAGTGTACTAACAGGTACATAATCATGCTATCTACCCTAAATGAATCATTATGCAATGTATGCACGTATTGAAATGATACAGTCCACCCTACAAATATGTAT
>NW_007732519.1:163044-167970 GCF_000696425.1 Galeopterus variegatus | reverse complement strand
AATTCACTTATGAATTTTTATAGTTTATCGGCACATTCTTTAGGATTTTCTACCTACATAATCATATCACTTGGAAATAATGGAAGCTTTGCTTCCTCCTTTCCAATCCTAGAAATAGAATAAATAAGGAATAAAGATAACAGAAATAATTATTAAAGATAACATATAACAGAAAACCCCAAACATATTCAAAAGTAGCATGTCTTTATGTTCGTTGTAACATTAGCATCCAAGAGTGACATGGAGCATACTTCTTCTTGAAAGCAAAGTGTTTTTCTTGGCTAGTCAAGTTTCATCTGTGTTGTAATTCAGGTGTCCCCTTCCTGCATGGTTACAGGACTGCCATAGTAGATTTTGGCTTAGAAACTCTTGCTCTTAGCATATCTGCTCTGAATTAATACAAACAATCACAAGACTGAGAAGTAAGACCAGGCAGGGCAGTTAGTACCTGCACAGTGAGATGTGGGGAGCACTGAGAGGTGTGCATGGGGCAAGAGCATCAAGTATCTTTGAAGCCCACGTTTCCTGCATCTGTGGCTTTGCCTGTACTGTACTTCCTGGGGCGGGGGGTATTCTTCCCTACAGCAAGCATCAATCCTAAGCTCCTAGGGAGTTGCAAAATGGATTGTTTGAACAAGGTAATATGTCTTTCTTAAGAAGTAGAGTGTTTTAATCTTTTGAAAAATATCTTTCTTTGAATATGCAATAGCCATTTCTATTTCTTTTGTCATTTTATTTTCCTTTAAAAGATGAATATGACCTACAGCAAAAGCCCAAGGGCATAGGTAATTTGATTTCTATGTATTTCTGTGGTAATAAAACAGAAGTCAGAAGGAATAAAGAAAATTATTCCTTTTCTATTTCCTCTGTAGTACACACCAGAGTCTCAGAAGGTGGCCTCTGAGAATGTAAGCAAACATTCAAGGCTTGTTTCCACTCATCACAGCACTGTATTTATGCCTGTGCTGTGCATGGGAAAAGTCCCATGTTGACATGCTAGTACATTCGGACACACTGGGTTGCAGGGATACAGAGGCAGAGGTAGATGGAAAAAGTCAGAGCCACTAACAGAGAGACAGAGTGGGACTGAAAGAGGCTGAGTACAAATACTTCTTCCATCGGGACTCCCTCAAAGCAGCCTCTGAGAAAAAAAGATTTTTAAGCTCATAGTTTATTTGGGAGGTAATATTAGGAAGTACGGGGTGTTGAGGGGGAGGTGTAGGAGGAGGAAAGCCAGTGAGGGGTATAGTAACAAGTGGGTGACCACCACGGGCAACTGCAAGGAAGCTGGGATAATTATCCACCAACTCCCTTCCCTTGCTAGATAAGGGTTGTATTAATCCATTTCTGTTGATTGTAACAAAATACATGGAACTGGGTAATTTGTAAGAAATGTATTGCTTACAGTTTCTGAGGCCGAGAAATCCAAAGTCCAGGGAACACATCTGGTGAGAGCCTTGCTGGTAGTGACAGTGACAGTGGGGCATCATATTGCCGAAATGGTGGAGCAGAGAGAGACTAACCTCCTCATTCACTCTCCTTTTAAAGCCTTCTAAACCACACCCCTGACTGCCATTCATTCATGGCAGCAGGGTCCTACAGTCTAATCACCTGTTCAAGGCCCCACCTCTCAATTACCATAATAGGATTTCCCACCCTCAACAGTTATAGTGGCAATTAAGTTTCCAGTATACGGACTTTGAGGGACACATTTCAATCAACCCACAGCATTCCACCCCTGGCTCCTAAAGTTCCCGTCCTTCTCACAGGTAAACATTCATTTCATCCCCAAAGTCTTAATTTGTTTTAACTCAAAAGTCCAAAGTCTCAAAGTCCCATCTATGAGTTCAAAACAAGTTAACTACTTCCAATATATAATGATAGGAGAAACAAAGGGTACATATTCCCATTCAGAAAAAGGGAGAAATAGGCCAAAAGAAAGGGCTAACAGGTCCCAAACAAGTTCAAAACCAAGCAGGGCAGGCATTAAATCTCAAAGTTAATGAATCACATACCTTGACTCCATGTTCAATGTCCTCTGCACACTGGTGTGGGGGTTGAGTCCCCAAGTCCTCAGGAAGCTCTGCTTCTGTGGCTTTCCTGGTCTCAGGAATGAACTCTCCCATTGCTGATATTACACCCTGGTAGCTCCACAGATTTGGGTTGCCATGGTGCTCCGGCTCTCCCGGCTCTGCAGACATGGCACAGATGGGGTTTCTCTGTTGCAACTCTGACCCTGCATTTCCACCTGGCATTGTTCTAAAAAGGCATTGTCTTCAATGACTCTGCCCCTGTGGTAAGTCTCTTCCTGGACCCCCCGGCTTTTCCATACATCTGATGAAATTGGGGTGGAGGCTCCTAAGCCTCCACAGCTCTAGTTCTCTGAAAGCCTATAGACCTAACACCACATGGAAGCCAACAAGGCTTCCAGCTTGTATCTTTAAAGTGGCAGGTCCAACCATGCCTGGGGCCAATTTAGCGAAGGCTGGAGCAGCTGAGGTGCTGGTGCAGGGAGCAGCTTCCCAAGGTGGTCCTGGGCAGCAAGCCCGTGGAGGGAGTCTCAGGCCCGTTCTCCAAGACCACTCTATCTCCCTACACCTTTGGGCCTAAAATGGGAGGGTTGGCATCAGAGGTTTCTGCAATGCCTTCAGGGTCTTTTTTCCCTGCTCTTGATAATCCCTTTCTTTTATACTAATCTTCTTAGCACCATTGCATTTTTCTTCTGAATTGTCTCTCGGCTTCTCTATGACAAAGGTCACTCATGAAACATTAACTATTTTGCCTTTTGGTTTGCTCCTTCTGCCAGAGACCATCCTTAGGCAGAGAGGTGCACAGAGCCATCTCAGTTTACAGGTATTTTCAGCAAGTGACCTCTGGAATAACTTCAAGGATATGTGTGGGACACCAGGTATCTGCTACAGTTGCATATAAAACAGATGGGAGGCAGAAATCATGAGAGATCCACAGTAAATCAGAAAAAAAAAACCCTATTAAACAAAGAAAAGGAGGAGGAGGGGGTGATGGTGGAGGAAAGAAGGAAGGTGGGAAGCAAGCAGCCCACCATCTCAGAAAACAGCCACATGCAAAGCACAGCACACCGCCTGCTCAAAACAACAACAACAACAAAAAAAATCCAAGGAACAAGCCCAATACCAAAGAAAGATGCTTAGAAAACAAACATCTGAATTACACAGATTTCCTGCTGGGAAACACAGCCCTGGACCCANATCTTTAAAGTGGCAGGTCCAACCATGCCTGGGGCCAATTTAGCGAAGGCTGGAGCAGCTGAGGTGCTGGTGCAGGGAGCAGCTTCCCAAGGTGGTCCTGGGCAGCAAGCCCGTGGAGGGAGTCTCAGGACCGTTCTCCAAGACCACTCTATCTCCCTACACCTTTGGGCCTAAAATGGGAGGGTTGGCATCAGAGGTTTCTGCAATGCCTTCAGGGTCTTTTCTCCCTGCTCTTGATAATCCCTTTCTTTTATACTAATCTTCTTAGCACCATTGCATTTTTCTTCTGAATTGTCTCTCGGCTTCTCTATGACAAAGGTCACTCATGAAACATTAACTATTTTGCCTTTTGGTTTGCTCCTTCTGCCAGAGACCATCCTTAGGCAGAGAGGTACACAGAGCCATCTCAGTTTACAGGTATTTTCAGCAAGTAACCTCTGGAATAACTTCAAGGATATGTGTGGGACACCAGGTATCTGCTACAGTTGCATATAAAACAGATGGGAGGCAGAAATCATGAGAGATCCACAGTAAATCAGAAAAAAAAAACCCCTATTAAACAAAGAAAAGGAGGAGGAGGGGGTGACGGTGGAGGAAAGAAGGAAGGGGGGAAGCAAGCAGCCCACCATCTCAGAAAACAGCCACATGCAAAGCACAGCACACCGCCTGCTCAAAAAAACAACAACAACAAAAAACCCCAAGGAACAAGCCCAATACCAAAGAAAGATACTTAGAAAACAAACATCTGAATTACACAGATTTCCTGCTGGGAAACACAGCCCTGGACCCATACACCTCAGCCTGCTCCACTATCAGACGGAAAGCTAACCTCACTTAGATCAAGCCCCAGGCCATGGTGTAGGACTTTTCTACAATGGGATACAGGGCCCAGGACAGGTCTTACTGCTTAAAGAAAAGGCAGCAGACTAACTAGAATAGTGTCAAAAGTTCTGGAAAGAGAACACAGTGCTCCCAGCCCCTGTGCTCCCTCCCTGGGCCTGCCTCATAGCCTAGGAAAAGATTAAACACTTGCCAAGCTGCCTGTTGAACTTCTTGATGGCTGAAATAATTTTCACAAGAGACAAACACTTCTCTTCCATGATTCCGTTATTAGAGATATATCCGGGGATATAAATATCCCTGGAGAGGAAGCAATACTTAGATTCTTGATTGTACATGATTCTCTCAAAAATTTTTCTGAGGGACTTATGTTAAGGCGAGAAAGGAAATCATTCGTCATCTTGAGTAAGAAGAGGGTGTCGTGGTATGGAAAGTGGTCTGTAGGGGACAAAGATTAGAATGAAAGTCTGCCTGGCAGATACAACCTTAGGCAAGTGGGCGAGGTCAACTTCACCAATGATGACTCAAGACAATGTCAGTCGCCCCCAGTAGGACCCAGTGAGAAAGGCACTTCACCTTGTAGAGTCTTTTCAAAAAGGTATAACCCCCATCTAACCATGAGAAAAGTATCAGACACAAGTAGACGGACATCCTACAAAATCCCTGAACTCACAAGGTCACGAAAAACAAGGAAAACTCCAGAAACTGCCACAGGCCACAGAAGACTAAGGAGGGATGATGACAAAATGCAATGGGGCATTCTGGATGGGATTGTAGAAGAGAAAAGAGACATTAGCAGAAAAACTAGTGAAATTCAAATGAAGTATAGAGTTTGGTTATAGTTATGAACCAATGTGGA
>NW_007732519.1:156020-162501 GCF_000696425.1 Galeopterus variegatus | reverse complement strand
TCACCAATGATGACTCAAGACAATGTCAGTCGCCCCCAGTAGGACCCAGTGAGAAAGGCACCTCACCTTGTAGAGTCTTTTCAAAAAGGTATAACCCCCATCTAACCATGAGAAAAGTATCAGACACACCCAAGTAGACGGACATCCTACAAAATCCCTGAACTCACAAGGTCACGAAAAACAAGGAAAACTCCAGAAACTGCCACAGGCCACAGAAGACTAAGGAGGGATGATAACAAAATGCAATGGGGCATTCTGGATGGGATTGTAGAAGAGAAAAGGGACATTAGCGGAAAAACTAGTGAAATTCAAATGAAGTATAGAGTTTGGTTATAGTTATGAACCAATGTGGATTTCCTAGTTGCAGTAAATATAGCACCATTATGTCAAATGGTAAAAGTAAAAGAAACTGGGTGAAGGGTCTATGGGAAATATTTGCCACTGTTTTGTAAATCTAAAATTATTCCAAAATTAAAAGCTTACTTTTAAAAAAAGAAAAAAGGCTGCATTAGCAAAGACCAATTGCATAATTCTGCTTCAGGCTAGCCCTACAATAAGAGACAGTAAGAGAAACAGGGTAAAAATTATGCACTTAAATGTTAGCAACTTTGGGGTAAGTTGGTGTCTAACAAGGAAATGTAAAGAATAGGAGAGAAAGTCTCAGATGTTTGCTTACCTTAAACGTCCACTACCATTAAAAATTCCAAGTGGAGGTAAAGGTTTTGTTTGCCAGAAGTTAATACATTGAAATAAGTTTAACTTGACAAATTGCAATATAAATAGTTGCATTCAAATGAATGATAGGAAATTAACTGTGCTCTGTGTGCTTGAGCAAACAGAATGGGCTAAAATCCAGTGGTAACAGATGGCATGCAGAAATTAAAGCCAGCCCAAAGGTTTTCTGATAAGTCAGTTAAAATTAAAGGAAACAAAAATGTTGAAATGTGTATGTTTTTAATGTGTAAGCAGTGCATGCCGGCCTACTGACAAAACTACAAACTGCAGTTTTATTTAGCCTCAACCAACAAAGATTCTAATTCAGGGAATTTATTTGTAATTATCCGAACTGACCCTCATTAAACACACACACACAAACACACACGCGTGCCAAATATTTTTATGACAAATAACTGAATAGTTAACAGTTGTAAGACTCAACAACTTCAACAAGGGTTCTATAAATGGAAAAAAATGTTCTAAACCCACTAACAATATAACTGGAAATATGGAAAAGTTTACCAAGTTTACAAAAAGAAATCCCTGAATCATACGAACTAAACAAATAAAAAACCCAAACTGCTGACTTAGCATCTAGGGGTTAGGAGGGTGAAGACTAAGACATGGTAGGAAAATCAATTAAGAAAAGATGGGAAAAAACAACATGCAGCTGGGACTCAAAGTGAAAAATAAGCTGAAAACGAGATTTCTACAAATGCCAACGTGAGGACATCAGATGAGAGTCTCCATGACCTTAGAACTTATTACATCTGACCTAATTAGTGGTAAAAAATTACCACTTCATCTTTTTTCATTCATTTTCACTTTCATCCGTTTAAACATCTCAGTATTTCATTGTTTATAACCTCATGATGAATGTATGTGTAACAAAGTGCTGAATGTCATTTTTTCAGCTTCAGCAGAGACTCCTAGGCACATATCGTAGGCTCCATCCATCCTAAGTTCTTGATCAGTGCCTTTCTAGTTTTAACGTGTGTAATGTTACAAAGCAATGTTTGCATATCTAATGAGCTCCCAGATGAAGCCTGTGCCCGTGGTCCAAGGACTACACTTTGAAGAGCAAGTGGCTAGAGCACCTGTGAGGGACAGGCCTAGAAACTGTACAACAGCTTTGCAGATTTGGCCCCTTCATTTCCCTCTGGGTTTCATAACAGAAGATAGAGAATTCTTTGGGTGTTTGAAGGGTATAGTTGTAAGGACCTTCTTTGCTAACAGTTTTCTGATTTGCTCCAGCTGTTTTTCTTTCCTGTAAGCCAGTGGAGGGGGGTTTTAGGAGACCTCCATGGATAGCCTGGCTGTGTCCCTGAGAGTTAGGGAGACAAGAGAACAACCACTTCTTTGCTAACAGTTTTCTGATTTGCTCCAGCTGTTTTTCTTTCCTGTAAGCCAGTGGAGGAGGGTTTTAGGAGACCTCCATGGATAGCCTGGCTGTGTCCCTGAGAGTTAGGGAGACAAGAGAACAACCATCTGTGTAAAGGTGAGAGGATGGGACTTTGCAGGTAGTGACCTGAACTTCCAGAGTTTGCAAGGATAAAGATGCAGGAGACAAAAGAAATAATCAACATTTGGAAGCTACTACTTGGAATGGAACCAACACCATGTTACAATTCTGCCAGGAAAGTAAAACCTTCCTTACCCTTCCTTCTAATCCCTCTTCTCCTAGAGTTCCAAGCAACAGCTCGTGAGTAGGGAACTAGGTAAACACTTTCTCTCATAAAGAGAGAAAGATCCAGTGACAATGACAGTATTGCCCCCCACTACACCCCACTACCGGAGTCTGATTTGGAGGCCAGCCTGAGCCAGAGGAGAAGAGACGCTCTAAAGTAGAACTGAAATTATGGTATCATGTGATTTTTCTATTGGAGTGGACTTTTAATTATGTAGGAGAGATCAGATCTGCTGAGATGCCTGAGATTTTGCAAGAGTTGAGAAAGAGCTATTCCATAGATCAAGTTTAATGGTGAGCAGTGAGAAAGAATAAAGTTGCTTTCTCTTTGCATCTTAGAAGCCTGGTTGGTTTCACATTTGAGAATCTCAGTTTTGCTCTTCATAGGAATGAATTTCATAGATCACGTATACATGTATATGAAGATCATTACTCTTGTATCATGATAAACAAGTGGAAAGGTTTGACAAGAACAAGCACATTTACATTACATAAAAAGGAATAATTCTCTAGAAAATATCTGAATACCTTATAAAGACTTGGACTTTGAGAGCCAAAAGATACTCTATGGCTCATCTTGTCAAAACTTTCCATTTCATGGAGGGGAAAACTAGGAACTTTATATCAAGTTAAGTGACTTATCTGGAGACACAATTGCTTGTTGGTGGCAGACTCAGGCCTGGAAGACAGGTTCCATGGCTCCTGATGCAGTGTTCTTTCCAATAGGCCATGAGGACATGCAAAAAACTTCAAAGAATCAATGCACCTAAATAGTCCACAGCTTTGTAGTAATTTATTGCCAAAAAAGTCATTTCAATGGGAAATTGTGTCTGGTGAGTAGAGCAGAAAAGTCATCATGATATAAACACTATAAATTTAATATAAATTTGCTTTAAAGTAATGTTAGGATGAAACAAGTTTGAAATAGAATAAAGTTGGAAGTGTCATACTTCCTAATTTCAAAACTTACTTCAGAACAAAACAGTTTTGTACTGGCATAAAGACAGACATATAGACCAATAGAACAAAATACAGATGGTCCTTGACTTAATGATAGTTTGACTTACCATTTTTTGACTTTACGATGGTTATTCAGAGAAAATCAAACTTTGAATGTTAAATTCTGATCTTTTCCTGGGCTAGCAATATGCAGTACAATTTTGCAGATGCTGCATAGAGGCAGTGACCTGCAGCTTCCAGTAAGCCACATGATCAGGAGGATAAGTCAATGTTCTAAATGTACTGTCTTGTCAGATTATTTTGCCCAACTGTAGGCTAATGTAAGCATCCCAAGCATGTTTCTGGTAGGCTAGGCTAAGCTATGACATTCCATAGGTTAGGTGTATTAAATATATCTTCCACTTAACAGAATTTTTAACTTACAATGGTTTTAACAGGACATAACCCCATCATAAGTCAAGGAGCATCTCTTTAGAGACCGAAAATAAACCCTCATATATATGGTTAATTGGTTTTTGACAAGGGTGCCAAGACTATTCAATGGTGAAAGGACAGTCTTTTCAAAAAAATGATGCTGGATATCCACATGCAAAAGAATAAAGTTGGTTTTTTACTTTACACCAAATAAAAAAATTAACTCGAAATGGATCAAAGTCCTAAACATAAGAGCTAAAACAATAAAACTCTGATGGTGAAAGGACAGTCTTTTCAAAAAAATGATGCTGGATATCCACATGCAAAAGAATAAAGGTGGTTTTTTACTTTACACCAAATAAAAAAATTAACTCGAAATGGATCAAAGTCCTAAACATAAGAGCTAAAACAATAAAACTCTGGGAAGAAAACATAAGGAAAAAGCTTCATGACACTGGATATGGCAATGATTTCTTGGATATAACACCAAAAGCACCAGCAACAAAAGTAAAAGTAGACAAACTGGACTACACAAAACTGAAACACTCTTGTGCATCAAAGGAAACAATCAATAGATTGAGAGACAACCCATGAGACAGAAGAAAATATTTGCAGGTTATATATTTGATAAGGGGTTACTATCCAGAATATATAGAGAACACCTACAACTTGACAACAACAAAAACAAATAAATTCAAAATGAGCAAAGCACTTGAATAGACATTTCTTCAAAGAAGATAGACAAATGGCCAATAAACACATGAAAAGATGCTCGACATCACTAATCATTAGGGAAACGGAAATGAAAAGCACAATAGGATACCACCTTACACCCATTAGGATGGCCACCATCAAAAAAATAAAAATAAAAAAATAACAAGTGTGAGCAAAGACATGGAGTAATTGGGACCCTGTGCACTATTGATGGGAATGTAAAATGTGAAGCCACCATAGGAAACAACTTGTCAGTTCCTCAAAATATTAAAAATAGAATTGCCATATGATCCAGCAATTCCACTTCTGGATATATACCCAAAATAATTGGAAGCAGAGTCTCAAAGAGATACCTGCACACCTATGGTCACAGCAATATTATCTACAATAGCCAAAAGGTGATCGCAGCCCAAGTGTCTGCTGACAGATGAATAAATAAACAAATGATATAAATAATAATAATAAATAATAATAAACAACATTACTCATTCTTAAAAAGGAAGGAATTCTGACACATGCTACAACATGAATGAACCCTGAATATATCAAAGTGAAATAAGCCAGTCACAAAAAGACAAATGCAGTTTGATTCCACTTCTGTGAGATACCTAAGTAGTCACCTTTTAGAGACAGGAAGTGGAACGGCTGCTGCCAGGGGCTGGGGGAAGGCAGGAGTGGGGCGTTGTTCAATGGGTGTAGAGTTTCATCTTTACCAGATGAGAAGAGTCCTAGAGATTGGTTGCAAAACACTGAGAATGTGCTTAATGCTACTGAACCGTACAGTTTAAAATGGTTAATATAGTAAATTTTGTTACATGTATTTACCATAACTAAAAATTTTTTTAACTATTTTTTTTATTGTAACATAGCTGATTGTACATATCTGTCAGGTACAGAGTTGAATATCAATACCTGTGTGCAATTTGTGATGCTCAATATAGGATAATCAGAATATTCAACATTATACAATGTAATCGTTTCTCGTGGCCCTTTACCAATTCCTCCCTTACCTGACCCTCTCTCTTCCCCATCGCTGGTAACCTCAGTTCTGTTCTCTCTTTTTGAAAGTTCAATGTATTATTGTAATTGTGCTACCTTTCTTTTTTGGTGTCATTTATTTGTTTATTTTTTAGCTCCCACTTACGAGTGAGGGCAGGTGGTATTTCTCTTTCTGTGCCTGGCTTATTTCGTTTTACATGACTTTCTCTAAGTTCATCCATGTTGCTGCAAATAGCAGTAATTCATTCTTTTTTATGGCCAAGTAGTATTCCATTGTTTATATATACCACATTTTCCTTATCCGGTCATCTGACAATGGGCATTTGGGACACAACTAAAATTTTTTTAATTCAAAAATTTTTTTAAAACAGCATTAAAGTGGTTTACAAAACATGTGCAAGGGCTTCCCTGGCCATGTGTTCTTTCTGAAGCCAGCACATCCACAGCTTAAGGCAGGAGTGGCAAGCAGGTTTCAATTCACGGGCGGCTCTGACCTCTGGTCACTGACTGACTGTTCTGGCATCCCTGCCTGAGGACTCTCAAGGGGATGAAATGCAGTGAATCACTGTGATGTCTGCCACGGCATTGGGAGGAGAGGTGGTGGTCTGCATGCCAGTTATCTGCCACTCATGTTTTACAGTAATCACTTTCACCACAGTGGCGCCCTTATAACCAACATAAATACTTGGAATGGATTTACTGAAAACTTCCCACTATAGACACAACAGGAGTTGTGCCGCCACCATGAAGTTCTCACTTCTCTGCTTTAAAGAGGCAGCAGGGGAGGGCCCTGGCTGGGCAATGGAATAACATTTATACCCACAGATTTGCTTTCTTGTGGCGATGATGGCCAACTCTTCCAAGGAAACACAAATACACAGTATATATCCCATTTGTCTTTGGTTATGCCCGATTTGGTCAACCTCCCGAGTGTAAACAGATAGGGGACTTTTGCTGGGTTTTGTATTCATCTCCAAGGCTACTTAGTAT
>NW_007732519.1:150591-155421 GCF_000696425.1 Galeopterus variegatus | reverse complement strand
GTGCCGCCACCATGAAGTTCTCACTTCTCTGCTTTAAAGAGGCAGCAGGGGAGGGCCCTGGCTGGGCAATGGAATAACATTTATACCCACAGATTTGCTTTCTTGTGGCGATGATGGCCAACTCTTCCAAGGAAACACAAATACACACTATATATCCCATTTGTCTTTGGTTATGCCCGATTTGGTCAACCTCCCGAGTGTAAACAGATAGGGGACTTTTGCTGGGTTTTGTATTCATCTCCAAGGCTACTTAGTATAGTTAGACCTGAAACAAGCCTGACACCTGGGGAGGCCAAATCCCAGACCTTTGACCACCTGCAGCCTTTGGTTGCTGAAACACTAACGTTAGCACAGAGACCAAGAGAGTGTTGGACAGCTCTATATGTTTTACTATTATGAAAAGTGTAAACTATAACTATCATCAAAATTTTTGCAAAATATAACTTTGTAAATTGGTTTTCTATGAGCATTTACGATCAGTGTAAATAAGTGTTTATGCATTTGTTTACATGCTTATACACGTATCCCATAAGCCCAGAGAATTCCAAGTCACCAAGAATCACATGAGCAACACAGAAACCAGGGGCTGCCTTGATGAGCTTTTAAAATGCATCCTTACCAAAAGACTAAGATTATTCATCCCAGCATCCAAGAGCTCAGGAAAATTAATCTGCAATAATTATCAAGGGACAAAAAATTAGTCATACCTTTTTACTCTGTAACACTACAGCTAAGGATATAAACCTTTGATCAGAGATTTATGTTTAAAGATGTTCATTGCAGCATTATGTAAAATTTAAAGCAACTTAAACATTAGCCAAGATGGAACTCAGAATAAAGTATGATGGAATAAGATACTTCATTAAAATTTATTTTTTCAATAAAAAGAATCAAGAAAAATATTCATCTCACAATGAGGAGGGGTAAAACAATATCTGCTAAGAAAAGATGATACTTATGGTTAGGCAAAGAAAACAGAGCAGAGACAAAGGGAGCCAGACCCAGAGAAAGCTCAGAAGAAAATACACCAAATTATTAATAGTACTTACCTCTGGAGGAATTGTCAGTAACTTTTGTTATTTTTTTAAATATTTTGCATTTGCAATAAGCAGTTCTCACATATAATCAGAAAATATATATATAATTTTTAAAAATAATGTAAAAGAACAGATAGTATAATTTGCTATTAGAATGGTGTTAAGGTTAATTCTAGCTGTCTACATCATTAGGTGAAGGAATGCCAAGAAACCTGGTAAAGCTATCTTTTAATCTCCAGAAGAGATTAGCATGACAGCCTCAGTGGACTGGGTGGGAAAGATCCGCCCAGGAACCACCCAATCTGCTGGAGGCCCCAAAAGAACAAAAAACAGAGAAAAACGGTGATTTGCTCTCTCTATCCACTGGTGCTGGGATACACTCTTCTCTCCTGTCTGTGGACGTCAGAGCTCGAGACTCTTCAGCTTTTGAGTTCCAGGACTTACACCAAGGACACCCTCGGCTTCCCTGGTTTTAAGGCCTTCAGACTTGGACTGAGCCACACTGCCAGCATCCAGATTGCAGATGTCTTATCGTGGGACTTCCAGTTACAATCGCATGATCTAATTCCCACCCAAGAAAAGTATTGAATATATTGAGGTCACATTTCTGTAAATAATGGGTTACATGACTTTCCCTTTGAGCTATTAGGTAGAAAGGTAGATGGGAAGTCTGAGGAGTACCCATTCATTGATGTCATGATAATTACCATTGATTTAGGGGTTCCACCAGCACCACTTCAGGACTCGGAGAATTCAAGTCAAATACATACAATCCTGTAACTTTGTAACTTTTGGTTTTTACCTTTGGTTTTTGTTTCTGTATCACTGACAAGCAGTGATGTTGAAAGGATTGATACAGTCTCTTCTACAGCTAAAGACCCTGTTGTGCTACTAAAGGTGACAGCTACCTTCCATCACTTGAGACCTGGATCATGAGCTCCACTCCATCATTTGCAGGAGGTGTGAGACTGTGGACAATTGCACTGCCTCTCTGAGCTGAAAAACACCCAGCCCCCGGGGCCTAGTTAGATTTGACCCCACTGGAATAGGCGTGGCTGTTAACAGACACTCAATGCACATAATTTTTCTTCCTGCTAGAATCAGCCCCACAGGAACCCCCTAGTGCCACATGCCAACATACCCCAATTGCATGGCTTCTTCTCAACTTTCCATGACAGGTGCCTGTCCAGGAATTCTTTAAATCATTTTTCTTAGACTACTGCTTCTACGTGCTTGGTTGACTACAGCCCGTAATAACTTCGTATAGCATACATTATACGAAGTTATACGAGCTTTTGAGTTCCAGGACTTACACCAAGGACACCCTCGGCTTCCCTGGTTTTAAGGCCTTCAGACTTGGACTGAGCCACGCTGCCAGCATCCAGATTGCAGATGTCTTATCGTGGGACTTCCAGTTACAATCGCATGATCTAATTCCCATAATAAACCCCCTCTCCTATATTTATAACATATCCTAATGATTCTGTCTCTCTGGAGAACACTGACTAATACAAATAGTTACACCCAAGAAGTGGCAGCCATGGCAATAATTAGTTCTCTTGTTCAGCTCAATTCAACCACCTAAACAATGAGAACTAAACCATGTCCAGGAAGCTACAAAGAAGAAAAAGACATTGTCTCTATTCATGCCAAAAAAAATATTCTGAGTCGGTTACAATCCAACATATCAATAACAAATTTTAAAGGCATCTTAAAGTTTTACCACACTCCCCCGACCATGAAAATCTGAAAAGCAAAATGGATAACAAGCCAACAATTTGATTAGGAAGAAAAAACTGTTTAGCTACAGTTTTGCAGGCCAGGGATAATGGGAGGAGATAGGAGTTCTACTAAAAATCAGGCACCATAACTTTCTGGATCAAATTATGAATTATGAAGTATAAACACTGGGTCTAACACATAGGTATAATATTGTCGGCTTTAATACAGATAAGAAACAACAAGTGCTTGTGTAGTTCTCCCAAATGCATGAGATATCTGCAGTAAAGGCAAAAGCCTGAGGGCAGGAATGCTACTTCAGTGTAGGGCCCTTTTCGTGAAAACAAAGAGAGAAGTTTCCCCCTTCACCTCAACATGTGAGTACCATTTCCTAGTGGAACTGTAAATTCTAAAAGTGGTGGTTGATCGAGAAGCAGAAAATATTACATGAAATACTGGACTTGAACCCAAGAGTTTTTTTCAAACTCTGCTTCAGCCATTTAGAAACTCTACAACTACTGAGCAAATCAAAGTCCAGCCTCTTGACCTTCAGGAATCTTGTTTACACATGTATGTAAAGAAATAACAGTCCCACTGTACTTGTCTCACAGAGCCATTTTGAGGGTCCAAAAACTAGGTGCATGAAAGTGATTTACAAATACAGTTGTGCTACACCGATTGTATTTTTCTAAATCTGCTAAGTACATCATATGAAAGAATATCATGACATTTTAGTTCCCTTATTCAGACAAAGTGAGTAAGCCACTAATTTGCTCTTAAATCTCTCTGCCTGAAACTGCTTATATTACAGAATCTGCCTTTACAAGGACATTTCCTTCTGGAATAGCAGCCAGGAAATTTCCAAGCAAATTGGATGGTCCACATCCAGGTGGCCTGAAAATCAAGACATAAAGAAACAGGCAAGTCTGAGTCACAACCCACAGCCTGCACATGTCTTATAGGGAGTGCTACTGGAGCTTAAGTGATAAATCATCAGCTGGAAAAATATAAACACTGGTTACACAAACAAATTCAATTTAAGAGTCTCTTAATGAACCTTTAACGAGTTACATGTGGGCTGTAAATGCCCTACAGGCTGGCTCAATATGTTTGCTTTCAGGGGTAAAAAAAAAAGAAATTAAACATGCATCAGTTTCCCTCATTTTATGACTAATCTCATCAGCAAAATGCAACTGATACAACTGGCTTTTGAATTAAAACACTATTTCCAAAAGAGAGGGGGAATGCACCTGTCATTGTTAAAGGAATGAACAAACTGAGAAAATGCCGTTGTCTAGATCAGGGCAGAAAGGAACGAAAGATCAGTGATGCTTGTTATGGAGACTGATGAATCATGAACAATTGGAAATTTCCATTGACCGCACAGGGTGTCGTAATCAAAGTGACCCTTTTCCTTTCCTCGCAGTTAGAACTTTGAAACTGTAGGGTGTTCCTCTTCAAACTTTTTCTTTATTGGCTAAGATTTAAAATACACACACACACACCCTAAGCATGGTACTTGGAGGAAAAAAGATAAGGGTTTAGATGTGTATAATGAAAGGCTTGAGAACAAAAGGCAGTAAAACCTATGATTTTTCCAGCATGACCTAAATCTGCCCACGGCATTGCCATTTACTGATAACGGGAAGCGCAGAGTGAAAATAGATAGGTGGTGGGAGCTGTAAAATGAGCCTTATCAAAACACTTACCAGATGGGGCCTATTTCTATCACCCCAAGGTACCTTGTGCTGTCAGTATGTGACACGGGGATTCATTAATTCTGCGACTATCCTTACACAGAACTCTTTTGTTCTTCACATACCAAGATTCTGGCCTCAGAGAAATATTGCTAAAGGCCAGTTCCACCTGGACAGGGCAATGAAACCAGCGAACAGCCCATCACTGAGTCACCAGGCTGGAGACCACTGGCCAACAGAAATGCATGGACCTAGGAAAACCCATAGTGTCAGGTCAGGGCACGTTCATTCAAGCTCTGCAGATGGTCCTGTTATTTGCTGACTTGACTTTGCTTTGGGAAAGCCCTCATATGCATGTGAAGAAGGCTAAAAAAAAA
>NW_007732519.1:147505-149148 GCF_000696425.1 Galeopterus variegatus | reverse complement strand
ATATATATATGCAAATAAAATATGGAATAGGATTATTTTTGGAAGGAGAAACCCTGTCTATGCATCTAAGGCAGAGAGTTCCGACCATCTACATGTTGGCATTTATGCCTACCGAGAGGCTTTCTTAGCTGTTTCCTAACACGCCTACAGTGTTTTAAAAGACAACTGTTCGGTCACAGTTCCAGAGGCTTAGCACCTTAGGAAAGGCCTACTCCCAACATTTATATTAACCACAGACTTCCCTCAGGTATATGAATTTGCTCCCCTGAGATTTTGAGAAAACCATCAGGAAAAGTTTCCAATTATGTTTGGAGATTTTTTTCCATCTTTTTCAGATACAATTTATGTGTTGCAGGTTTCCAGAATATTTTTTTTTAAAATCTTACTGCTGAATATGAGTAATCCTGAACTGGTTCTGAGGTGCACAGAGAGCAAGAGGAAGTAGAAAAATGTGTCAAAAAGGCTCTTTGGTATGCAGTGCCTGACCCTGTAGACATGTGAGCAGGAAAGAGCCACAGGAACACTTGGCAGCAAAGCTGCTGACACTGTTCATTACTACTTTTGTTTTCATTAAGGGGAGTTTTCAAAAAAGTTCAAATATACAGTATTCTTTGAATGGTAGAGACAATAAGGAAAAAGGGCAAATTTAATTTAGCCAAGTAGGAAACTATGTTTGTAAAGATCTCGGTGATATGTCTGTAATTAATCCTGAGGCATTTTTCAGTGAAAAATATGAACTAGAAGAGAGTATCTATCAGTTCTTCCTAAAACACAGGGCCAAAAAGGTTGANAAAAAAAAAGACTTCAGTAGGAGGTCCAGAAGACTCTTAGAGCAAAGCTTCCCAGACCAGGTATTTTGAACAAAACTCTCCACCCATCTCCACTGCCTCTTTTTCTACACCCTGGTTTGAATCTTCCCCATGAAACGCTCCCACTGTGTTAGTCAGTATGGGTTTGTGGTCTTCGGAAGATCAGTATGAAAATATACTCCGTCTAGGTAGGCACTACAGCAGAGGTCCCTCCTCGGACAAAACTACTCGAGTCTTTGTGGCCCCAGTGCCTCCTCTATAAAATGCTTTCATAATATTACCTATGTTTATTAAGAAGATCGAATTAGTTCACAGAAGTTCAGCAGTTACAAAGTGTCTAGCACAAAGTGAACACTCTATGAGTTAGATATTATGGTGCAAACATTCATTCATAAAAAAGAAATTTTCAGTATATTTTATGTTCTAGGCAATGCTTTCGATGCAAAAACACAATAATCGCTGACAGGTATGGAGCACCTACTATGCGCCAGGTACGGTGCTGAACACTTTACCTTTGTCTCATTTAATGTTAGAGAGGGAAAAGAAACGGCTTGTATTCATTGACCACCATGTGCCAGGCAGGTCTTCTTGTCTCATTATAGAAGTGAGAGAATAAGTCACGCAGCTGGTAAATGGCCCAGCCAGAAATGCAGTCAACTGTGCAGAGCCATCGTGTTTATGGTCTTTTCACCAGTTTCCTCCATATACACACGAATAGCTTTCCTACAGCACAAAACCGTCAGCAGACCAATGCTTCTCTGGGAAAAAAAAAAATATATATATGCAAATAAAATATGGAATAGGATTATTTTTGGAAGGAGAAACCCTGTCTAT
>NW_007732519.1:145016-146659 GCF_000696425.1 Galeopterus variegatus | reverse complement strand
AATATGAACTAGAAGAGAGTATCTATCAGTTCTTCCTAAAACACAGGGCCAAAAAGGTTGATATTGATTACATCAGTTTACCTTTATCATTTCAGTTCCTCACCTGTTCCAGTTACCTTTCCATTTTGAAAAGTCTCCTGCATCACTCTGTGTGTGTGTGTGTGTGTGTGTGTGTGTACAAACACTCCTAATGAGGCAGCCCACTTGAATTCAAGAACACATTGTAGCAGGTATCTGAGGACAGAACTATTTCTTTTACAGAGAAAGGGGTCTGTCCCTCCCGTGGACATTAGAGGACAATAGTTTGTTTTGCTATTGATTCCTACACACTAAACTCTCCTATGACTCTTGTCACTCACTCACCAGTTCTTGACTTTTGTCTTGCTTTTGAATGAATCTTGTCCAGTAAATAGCTTAAAGGCTAATTCAGCCAAAGGAGAGGGCAGGAGACAAGTGAAAGCAGATCTGTTTCCTGGGAGTTGAACATTGTCACCTCCAGTCCCACCACTGCCATTTTGCTGAGAATTGATACACTGAAATTACTACAAAAACAAATAATGTCCTAGAGGTCACTCTGCCCTTGCATGAAGAAGCATCCAAAAAAAAAAAAAATCAGACTGTAATGTATTGTAGACTGACACAGTGAGTAAAAAGAGTCCATTATGGGGAAATTGTGCTTATGCAATGGAATTTCTCACTCTCCAGTTCTTTATCTATACATTTGTTTTAAAATTTTAACTTTTATGAATGAACCAGTGGGATTAAGATTGGGAGGTAGTATAGTTTAACAGCTAGTGAAGTCCAGCACCAATAACATTAGATTCCCTGACCTCAGATCACTGCTCTACCACTTTTCTGCTTATACAGATGCTTCTTGACTTATGTTAGGGTTACATCCCAATAAACCCATTGTAAAGTTAAAAACTTATAAGTGAAATCATAAGTTGAGTACTGTCTGTATTTCCTTGGGAAGCTATTTCGCCTCTCTGGTACTCAAGTTCTTCATCTCTACAATGCAGACTCAACAATTGTAGTGATGATTCAATGCGTTAATGTTTGCCAAGTGCTCGGCACAGTGCCCAGCTTACAGCAAGGGCTCGAGATGTAGCTATAATTATGGTTAACATTATTAGGATTCTTCAAATAATGTGTCAGAATGCAAAATCCTTAAAGCAGTCCTTTTATGAGATCTCCTTCCAAACCATCAGACTAGGTTGAAGGCTAACAGTGGCCCTTTGGGAAAAAAATGAGAAAGTCCATTCCATTAACACAGAATTTATCACCAAAAGTTATCGTTTGTACATATCGTAGGTTCCAGTTACACTAAAGCCCATCTATTTTAACTGAGAGCCTTCCGCTGAGGTTAACTGTGAAGTTACGTGTTCTCCTAGCAACTGACCCATGTTGTTACAAGCAGAACAGTGTGGACTCATACCTCAGGGCTTGGTGACAAAACTCACTAATGTAGCCCTGAAAAGTAAGAAGAACAAACTCTCAAAGAACACAGATGCTGTTTTCATGTAAATATCCCTAAGGAGAGAAAGAAAAACTGGGCGTCAAAGCTCAAAGAGACATAACACAGAATGAATTCGTTCTGCCTAATTAGGATCTCGTGTAAGCACAACAGGGAAAGTGGAAGCCTC
>NW_007732519.1:142580-144268 GCF_000696425.1 Galeopterus variegatus | reverse complement strand
AATGAATTCGTTCTGCCTAATTAGGATCTCGTGTAAGCACAACAGGGAAAGTGGAAGCCTCGGAATAAGACCGTTTCATTCTTGGCTCTACATTCCTTTTGTCCTGATGCTCTTGGCTGAGCAACTTCTGTCTCTCTCCCTCAGGAAAGCCACAAACATTACCAACATATCGACTTCACCCGCCCCTGAAGTAATACAAAACCAGGTTGAAGAGAATAAAAGGCCTTGTGAAGGTGAACAAACCAGGAAACATTTGAAATCACCTGCCCTGTGCTCAGAGGAATTTTTCTCCTCTCTGGCCAACCTCTCCCAATGTGGGGAAAAGCAAAAGGAACTTTTTTAACCGACCTGATGAGACAGCCCTGCAATGGAGTGCGGGTGTTCCTCAGAGAGGTGCAGTAGGTAATGCATATGGTAATGAATTACTTGACACTCATAAGCTAGTGCCTAGCCACTCTAGGTAACTGGCTAATTGGAAAGAATCTGAAATCTATGATTCCAGGTCCTGTTTCTAGCATCTTTGACTTTTCCTGCCCCTACACAATTATTTTTACATTACTAACCCAAGAAAAGTATTGAATATATTGAGGTCACATTTCTGTAAATAATGGGTTACATGACTTTCCCTTTGAGCTATTAGGTAGAAAGGTAGATGGGAAGTCTGAGGAGTACCCATTCATTGATGTCATGATAATTACCATTGATCTAGGGGTTCCACCAGCACCACTTCAGGACTCTGAGAATTCAAGTCAAATACATACAGTCCTGTAACTTTGTAACTTTTGGTTTTTACCTTTGGTTTTTGTTTCTGTATCACTGACAAGCAGTGATGTTGAAAGGATTGATACAGTCTCTTCTACAGCTAAAGACCCTGTTGTGCTACTAAAGGTGACAGCTACCTTCCNTCCTGTAACTTTGTAACTTTTGGTTTTTACCTTTGGTTTTTGTTTCTGTATCACTGACAAGCAGTGATGTTGAAAGGATTGATACAGTCTCTTCTACAGCTAAAGACCCTGTTGTGCTACTAAAGGTGACAGCTACCTTCCGTCACTTGAGACCTGGATCATGAGCTCCACTCCATCATTTGCAGGAGGTGTGAGACTGTGGACAATTGCACTGCCTCTCTGAGCTGAAAAACACCCAGCCCCCGGGGCCTAGTTAGATTTGACCCCACTGGAATAGGCGTGGCTGTTAACAGACACTCAATGCACATAATTTTTCTTCCTGCTAGAATCAGCCCCACAGGAACCCCCTAGTGCCACATGCCAACATACCCCAATTGCATGGCTTCTTCTCAACTTTCCATGACAGGTGCCTGTCCAGGAATTCTTTAAATCATTTTTCTTAGACTACTGCGTCTACGTGCTTGGTTGACTACAGCCTTGTTCAGGTCATTGAGGAATAGTGCACTCATACCCTGGCATATGTATTCTTTTATGTGGCTGACTCAAAAAAGGTTTAGAAATTGTCAAACTTATTTAAATTATTGGGTTTTCTCAATTAAAAAATGGGCAGAAGAGCTAAATAGGCATTTCTCAAAGGAAGATACACAAATGGCCAACAGACATATAAAAAAATGCTCAACATCACTCAGCTTTCGGGAAATGCAAATCCAAACCACACTGAGATACCATCTTACCCCAGTGAGGATGGCTAATATCCAAAAGACTGTGAATGATAAATGCTGG
>NW_007732519.1:134101-140996 GCF_000696425.1 Galeopterus variegatus | reverse complement strand
AACCAGGTGGTTCCAGGTGATTAATACACCACATATTCTAAATCAATGGTTTGAAGTTGAGTGTAAAGTTCCCAAACTGGAAGAGATGGCATTTTCATTCTCTTCTGACAAACATTTGGGTATTTTCCTAAAGCATTAAGCTTTGGGATAAACCTTCGGATTAAAAAAATTTTTTTAATGGCAAGTGCAGGAGAAAGGACACGCCACAGTTCTCATGGGGAATAGACTTGGTAGTTTTACCAAAAGGGGGACATAGCTTCCAGAAAACTGACACTTCAACACAAATGTCACGTGTTTAGAATGAGGAAGTGGTGTCCTCCCTTGACTCTGTGCAGGTGAGGCCTTACCTGGAGCATGGAGTAAAGTACGTAGCACCAGGTGAGTAGTCTAGGGAGGTGGTAAGATAATGGTGAAGGGATCTGAACCCATGACATGTGAATAATTGGCTTTCCCCTCTCCACGAGGGCCAGCTATTTCCTCTGCAGGGTCTTTTGCATCTGCCCTCTATGTCTTCTCCACGTCTGCCCCTTGCAGTCCCTGTGCTAGTGTGAGCCCTTCTGACCACTTACTCAGTAATTACAACACCTGCTCTTTGCCTCAGGGTCTTTCAGTGCCAACCCCACCCCACACAGTGTGATGGTTTAGAGCCTGGAACTAGGCTGCCTGGGGGTGGATTCTGGCTCTGCCACTTTCTAGCTTTGAGTGTGTGATCTTGAGTAACTAATGCTCACATTCTCTGTATTTCCCTCTAAGTGGAGATGGTAATTACATTTATTCTAGGCGTTACTGAGTAAATGAAATGTAATGATATACAGAAGTGCTAGAACAGTGCCTTCTACACAGTGAGTGCCTTATAATTATTGTCTACTCAACTAGGTTCCATGTCACTCCCTCTTTTAAGTACTACCAGTGGCTCCTATTGCTTAAAGCCTTGAGATCAAACCCCTCAGCACAGCATTCCCAGCCATCCCTGCTCCAATCTCAACCTAACTTTCTAGGTTTTCCTTATGCTCTATGCCTCAAGCGTATGCACATTATAATCCAAGCACATCAGGCTACCTGACATTAATCAAAACCTGCCATACAT
Organism: Galeopterus variegatus; assembly: GCF_000696425.1. Lineage (NCBI taxonomy): Eukaryota > Metazoa > Chordata > Mammalia > Dermoptera > Cynocephalidae > Galeopterus > Galeopterus variegatus. The sequence goes on along the minus strand of NW_007732519.1, from coordinate 139,909 downwards.
TTTCCCATATTCCTGCTCAAGCTCTTACCACTACTCCTAAGTAAAGGCCCATCTTCCCCAAAGTGCTTTTTGAAATACTGCATACCCTTCAAGGACTATATCAAATGATGTGTCATCCATAAATATACTCTTGGTAACCCCATTTGGAAAGATTATCTCATCCACTATGTTTTTCTGGCCCTTTGTAACTCTATTATAGACATAGTCACATTTGCTCTTGTGTTAGCAGAGTTGGGGGTGAAGGGCAAGGTGCATACAGGGATGAGTCACCAAAAATTGCCCAGCTCATGCTCTAAGATGCTTCTTTTCTCAAAAGAGAGCATATCAAGGATTTACCTCTTTAGAGTAAAAAAGATCAAAAGAAGGAAACAGAAGATAACCCATGGAGTTGCTCCGTGTGCTAAAATCTGAAACTGCAAACATCCTAAGAAGAGAAAGAGATGGTAACCTGTCAGGCAGCAGTGGGGACCCATGGCTCAGACATTGGAAAGAAGTAGCAATCAGGCTAAAATCAGTCAAGTCTTCAACACCGAACTAATCTCAGTTAAGACATTTAGTGTTAAATTTCCATTCAAATTAAAGAAACTCAGTTTCATGCAATATCTCTAACACGTTATATTTTACATTCTTTGAACCTTTAGTATGTCTTCTCACTTAATCTGTTGTCTTAAATATTTCTTTCTAAAAGCATAACCACCACCAGCCATAGCTTAATGTTGTAATTCTTAAATCTTGCAGGACACTGGAACCACTTTAAAGGCAGAAAGGGATGCCCTGGCCAGTTTCTTTCCTAACAATCTCCAATGGTGCAGTTTGTTAACATGTTGAAAGGAACAGATGTTAGAAGCTGTGGTAACTTCATGCAACCAGTCAGAAAATAATTGCCTTAATGCATTTCTAAATTATTCCAGTCCTTTCCTGATTTCAATGTTTTGCAAACAATTGGAAAAGATAGAATCTGTTATAAAAACTTTAGTTGTAGTCCTTACTTACCAGGGTGATAAAATGTGTTTCAGTTTGGGTCGGGGGGAAATCTCATTTACAATCAATGCAAATCTTATGAATCAAGATTTGATAATAATAATGTCATGATGTCTAAGGCAAAGCACTGACATATTTACAAGCAAAACAGTAGGCTCCACAATAATTCATCCACAGTCTACAATTAATTCTTGGAGTTTTTACAAAATCAGAAACAAAAGGTAATCCATAATTTTGAAATAGCAAGACATGCACTAAGGCAGCCTATGATAATCTGGGTTCATTGACACCAGTCTTGAGTTTTGCATGAGTGCTGCTTCATCCTTACACGGTAGGAAGCCATTTCATCAGTCAGACTGATAAATGAGTCAGGGATTAGTTAAGTTTGTGGGTTCACCAAGAGGAAGACAAACATTTGCACTTCATTCAGCCCTGGATAATCCAAAGGTTACACTGTTCTAAAAAGATAATCCATTAAGCATAGTTGCTCAAGTGTCTGTCCATTTGGGGAAGAATTTATCAGGAGGCTGTCAGAGGCAAAGAACCCAAATGATGCTTCTTCAGACATCAAGCTTACCCTGCAGATTTGAAAAGGACCCCCCTGCCAAAGAGCCCACACCGGAGACAAGGCTACGAGCAGATTTACGGAGCAAGGAGACCACACTTGTGAGAAGATCCCACAGCAGCCTCCGAACCTCATCTCAAGCTTTGGGGCTGGCTTCACCAACACTGAGCTCTCCTGGACGTTTACAATGATCTATAGCCTCAGTTTGAAGCTCATCCAAAGATAACTGCAGAGTCATCAAGTTTTATTTCTATTAGACTCTTCTGGAATTTACTGAGTCTGTTCTGGTCTTTGGACAAAAAGACTTTGGTTTCCTTTGTCACTGGGGCCTCGGAATCATACATTTCAGTCACTAGATCCTTATAGACTATGAAAGCCCTATATTAAAGGTTGAACATATTAAAGATTAGAACCTATATAGTGGTTCTAAATGATAAACATTTTGTTCTCTGATTTGGAAGGTTAATGGAAGCATAATGGAAACACCCACAAATCCATAATTCTACGGATACTCACAGCAGGGAATATCCATTGCTAGTAGTACTTAGAATTTACACCATGAATAGAGAGCAGAACGTAGTTTGCATTTCTGGAGCAGTAAATGTAGTGGGTCATGGGCTTACAGAAAGACATGCCAGGTAAATCCTTGCATTGATACATGACAACATAGACAACTAGAGGAAAATGACAACCTTAGTGTTGGGGCAGACGAGAAAACACTTCATGGAATTCCATGGGACTATTGCTGCAAAAACTGGCTGAGCTCTAGGCAAGGAATACGAGGACAGTTCACATTGTATTTTTCCCAGTATACCTTCCAAGTCTTTGTTTCAAACCTTCTGGATGATGAACACATTATCAGAAGTGCCAGCCTTCTGCCACTTGTGCCTTCTTTGTCAGTGGTTCAGCTGACAAGGCGGTTCAGCTACAACACGTCTTTCCAGCAGGACAATGTTCTGAAACACTGCCACCTCGTGGCCACTCCTAGAGAGAGCGTGAGCAGCAGGCACCTTCAGACGCCACCCACCCAAGGGAGGAACCAGGAGATCAAGTTTTCGCAAGTAGGAGTTTCAGAGATGGGGAAGTTAATACCTTCTCAAATGTAGAGTAACTTGTCCAAGGCAATCCATCTAACGAGTAGCATTCATTTAACATAGAATTCACTTTAAAAAATCATAACAGTATTTCTTTCCAAAGTGCTGAGTGTGTGCAAAGCCAAGGCACCCTTCTGGAAAAGACAAAATAGCATTAAAGAAAAAGCAAGACATGTCTCAAGAAGACATCTGCACCTGGTGGACTCTCAGAAGATGACTGCTGATCTGTGAGATGAGTTCTGCACATGGCAGTCCAGAAAAGAGGCACAGTCTTAGGGATCGTGTTCCCCAAACTTTTTATTTGGAAAATTTTCAAACCTTCAAAGAAGCTGAATGAACGGTAGCACGAAACATCTGTATTTTCTTCCCTTAGATTCACCAGCTGTTAATATTTTGCTATGTTCTCTTTCTCTGTATATAACATGAAACCCATAACATTATATAACATAGAGTCCATATTTCAATTATTTTCAATTGTACCCAAAAATGTCTTTTACAACTTTTTTTTTTCTTTTTTGATCCACGATTCACTTAAGTTTCACATGTCATGTTTGGTGACGATGTCTTTTCAATCTCCTCAAATCTAGGACAGCCCTTTCCCACCACCATTTTTGTTTATCATGACACTGATGTGTCTGGAGTGCCCAGACAGGTATCACTACCATTTCCCACGTCCTGGATTTGTTCAGACATTTTGGCTTCAGAAAACAATGTCACCTGATGCTAGAGTCTCCCATATTTCCTCTCACTGTCATTAAACACAGAACTACTTTTTCTGTGGGTTTTTAGAATCCACACTAGAGTCCCTCTGTGAGAAACCAAGACATATCTCTTTAAACAATGTGCCTGTGTAAGATCTCAGAGGAGAGACACAGAGGTCCTGGGGTCTTCTGGGTGAAGGAGTGGAAGAGAAGACCAGTCCTGCTCATGGTTGGCATTGCTATCAGAGCCTCCGTTCTCTTCTGACCCACATCTACACAAGCAGAAATTCAAAGCTTATTCTTCCATTCTCAATCCCATGTTCACAGATATTTTGGTCTTAAGTTGTCTTTAAGGAAAAGAACAATAAGATGGTCATAGAATGCTAAAATCTTCTCAGATCTATCAAACTTCCAAAATGAGCTCACCCTGTTTTCATTCCTTTCCTCCCTTCTCAGTTATGATCATTTGGTTCTGAGATGGCACGTTCTTTGCTGCAATGCATGGTCTTATTTTCAATTATTGTTATCCTGGGCATCTTCCATCAGCCAGGTATCCAATCCATCCAGACTGAGCTCTTTCAGGTTCTGATCTGTGCTCATGTGCATGGTTGTTTCAGGTTTCACATAAAATGAGAACCTGGTAGATTTCTCCAGTTATTGTGTTAGCACATTAATCTGGAATATAGAACTTACCAATGCCAAGAGATCCCAAATGCTGTTCCACTCCCAACACCCCATCTGTCCAGTCCTCCTTGGATTGCTCAGCCAAAATCTGATACCCAGATCTGGGAGAAAGGTGTGCTGGCCCTGCTGATACCAGGGATAGAAGCACCTGCCACCCTGCTGATACCAGGGATAGTAGCACCTACTTGCTCATTTGTGTAACCTAGACCAAGAGTTGGTCTCTTCTAGTGCTAGTGCTCAGTCAGTTCCTTTGTAATGTCTGATTACCAGATAATGATAGCCATTCTTAATTGCTTCTTTTCCATGAAACTAAATTTCACAATAGCACTAAACCATTCCCCCATGCCAAGAGAAAGAGTGCCTACAAACTAGTCAGAAAACAAACCAAAAAAAAAAAAAAAAATGAGCTCTAATTCTGGAGTCAGATATACCTGAAATTTCAGCTTTACCAATTTCTAGGTAGGTAATCTGGGGAAAGTTACTCATCTCGCAGTGTCAGTTTTCTCCCTTGTAGAATGGGGATAATATGTACCCTACAGGATGCTTGTGAAGCTTAGTGAGATAATGCATATAAGATGCCTTATTTTTCAGGCTCTTTTGAATATCCCAACATGTTCGATATGCTGATTTCAACGTGTTATCAGCCATTTTTAAGGTGATTTATAAGACTCTCCAGATTTTATCAATTAGTGAGTTACTGTTAGGGAAAACAAACAGGATTAGACGAGACGCTCTGAGAATTTCAAGATAATGGTGAAGTAATTCTTCACGGATGGTGAAAATTGTTATTTTGTGATAAAAAATAAAAAGCTCATAGTAAAGGGCATGGCAGACACATTGCTCAAGAGTATTTAGCAGAGGCCTATGCCAAGGAAGGGGAAATTTTAGTAAACTGGTTCCGCCTCACAGGATAAAGGACTATGTGGCCGGCAGCTGCAGGATTTCCTGACTCTGCCTTGTGAACGTTTGGCCTCAGCTGATAGGAGCATCTCTGGTCTAGGACAGAGATGAACTGTCTCTCTCTCTGAACTCTTCCAGAAGAAGAGAATTTGGCCCAATCAGCAGGCCTGGGAGCATAAACTTGCATTGGGCAAGGCAAGGCAAATACAGAGTAAATGTATGGACCCCACAACTCCTGAGAGCTTGGCGAACATCACTCGGCCTCAGCACGCTCCTCCCCAAGGGCGACTCTGGCCTCCCTCCTCAGTTCGTCATTTTAAGCCATCGCTACAAGTGACCAAGGTGGGCACATGAGCTGACACTGGGTTGTCCGCTGTCAGGTCCCTCTGTTCCCAGATGTTGTTAATTCACTGGGATTGGACGCCTTTCAGAAGGTTATCCTGGTGATCCTGCATATTTTCATCGTATCAAAAGAAGATCAGTTCTGTTATTATTAACTTTGCCTTCACTTTATTTCTTCAAAAAGAAAGAATGAAAAATAATCACATAAGCAGAGCTAACACACAGGAGCTTACTGTGTGCTGGAGACTGTTGGAATTCTGTACATATCAAATCACACCATATAGCCAGTGTTTGGATCCAGGTCGTGGAGTCTATGTAATTAAACACTATCCTGTACTGTCTCTAAGATTCATTCATTCACTCAGTACTTACACATCATTTAAGACTGTATACATGGGGCTGTTATAGGTACATAAATTCTACAACTTTATGGGTTTGATTTATAATGCTTGCCGCAGCACTTTATTATAAGAAGGTACATGAGCATATTTCTCACTGATCCTATTTTAATATTATGAAAACTCTGCTGCTGTCCCTTGTA
>NW_007732519.1:130718-132345 GCF_000696425.1 Galeopterus variegatus | reverse complement strand
CCAAAGTACATATATATATACACCCACTTGTCTCAGCTAAACATTGATTTTCTGGATATTTTAATCATTTAAACTGATTGGCCAGTAATTTTAAAAGTCAATTTTACATGTACTTCTTACATGCCAGCCCCTTTGACAATAAGTTCTATTATAAGTTAAGCTAGGCAATGATTCTCTAACAGCAGTCGCCAAAATAACTTTCCAAAAACTAAAGATTCAATCCATTAGCTTTTTAAACCCCAGTAGGATTTAAAACAGAACCTGTTTCATAGTATCAAGGTGAAGATAAATAAGGTAATTCATGCAAAGCACTTAGCACAGTGCCTGGCACATGAACAGCATTCAATATTGCTGGCCATCATTGTCAACATCATAGTCATCATCATCCACATCACCACCATCACCATCATCATCACCACCATCATCATCNATCTATTTCCAGAACTACTAGATTGATGCTTCTGTTACTTATTTGCTGTAAATTAACCTAAATTACTAAGTGTGGGGAATGTTGTATGGTATCTTTCCATGAAAGCTGAGAAAACTGTTTACCAAAACATATACATATTTATTTCAAATATCCTCAAAAATAACTAAATGTCACAATTTTTGGCCTTCTTGAAGAGAAGAGCCATTGGCATGGTTTTTCATCTTATTTAGAAACAATAAACATCATCGCATCGGTAGTGGATAAAGAGGAGAGAGAAATTATGCTTGTCTTTCTTTTTAAAAAGGCGAGTCAGGCTGTTAGCATGATGATTGCTCATGTATGTCCTTAGAGCAGCAGCTTTGGGCACTGAAACTAACAAAGTGTGTTTCTGCCACTGATGAAAGACTCAAATAATGAGAATGGGATATTTATTTAAAATTACTCCATTTTTAAGGTTATTTATAAATAAGGTGTAGAATGTTGCATTCAATGGTTGTACATCACATTTTTTTTAATGTGAAGGACATTTTTTTCATGTGCAGCTGGTAGGATAGAAAATAATCCAAATTAGCAATAAATTCAGACAGCAGTTTCCATAACCATCAGGAGAGAGGCACAGCTCACAGATTTTATCTTCTAATTGGTTTCTTAAAATACTCTTTATCAATCCCTCTATTTTACAAATATATAGATTGATACATANCATCATAGTCATCATCATCCACATCACCACCATCACCATCATCATCACCACCATCATCATCACCATCATCATCCTCATTGTCATTAACATCATCACCATCAACATCATTGTCATCATCATCAACATAGTCATCATCACCATCACCATCATCATCATCACTGTCATTAACATCTTCACCATCAACATCATCACTGTCAACAGCATCAACAATATCCATCTCACCATCACCATCATCCAAAGATAAAATACATTATTTTGCTGTTGTGTCCTGAAGGTGACTCATAGGCATTAATCACGAGACATAAAAGTGAAAAAAGGAATAAATAAATAAATAAATAAATAAAACCCTTTATGAGAAATTCAAAAGCCTAAGAAGTCATGTGACTGTTCAACCACAGGCTCGAGTCAAAAAAGAGTAAGGCAGGAAGAGCTTCATTGCTCTGCTAAGTCCCCACCATGCTGGGTACTTGGCATCCCCTTTCAACCCTTAAGGT
>NW_007732519.1:128073-129909 GCF_000696425.1 Galeopterus variegatus | reverse complement strand
TTGGGTAATTTTTTTCTTAAATTTTATTGTGTACATTTGAGGTTTACAACATGATGTTATTAGATACATGATAGTAAAATGGTTACTGTAGTGAAGCAGATTAACACATCTATCATCTCACAGTTACTTTTTTGTGACAAGAGCAGCTAAAATATACTTGTTTAAGACAAATCCCTAATAAAATACAATTTTACAAACTTTAGTCTTCATGCTGCACATTAGATCTCTGAATTTGTTCATCCTACATCTCTATTTTGTGTTCTCTGACCTACATCTCCTCATTTCCTCTTCACCCCCGCTCCACCCCTGCCTATGGTAACCACTGTTTTCTTCTCTGTCTCAGTGTATCCTGGGGAATTTGAACTCAAGACATTAAGAGTCAAAGCTAGTCAGCAGGTGGCAGCAGAAACAGAAGAAACCAACAGACAGCGGCCGAGTTACCAAAATTGTGGAGCACTAGAAAAATGGTCAAATGTCTACACTACTCAGCAGGGAGCAGGTAACCTGTCTTTTCCTAGATCGTCTTATGTTCTCTGGTTCCCACACTCGGGACAGTTCTCAAAGCCCGTTTGTGTCCAGTTCCTCTGCCTCTGGGATATGTGGTCATCAAGATTCCCATTTTATTTCCATGTAAGTTACCCTGAGAGTATCTCTGCTTCTTGCAGCCACAAAAGAGTCCCCATTTTATAAATAAGGAAACTGAGGCTCAGGAAAATTAAGCAACTTCCAAGGTCATGTAATGAATTATCCAGGAGCAGGACTTCCAGAAAGGCATTTCACTGCTCTTGCCCTTGGATGGGGAGTTTGGAACCAAACACGGTTCAAGATTTTCTTAGATCTATAATATTAAATCTTCTGAATAGGTTATTTAATTAGTACAAACAAATAAACATATAGGTAATAACAGAAAGACTAAGTATTCAAATCCAGTTAGGAAAGTGTATTGTGGGTGCTATAAGGAGGTTAAAAAACTGGTAGAGCTACCCTGGAGGGAGGCTTAGAGAATGGGATTGAAATATGAGGGGAAGGCTCAGGGTTGGCATAATGAGGAAAATAGAGCAGGGGACCCTATCACCGGAGTTTCTCGTGGCAAACATAGAACAGTATTCTGGCAGATTTTGTTGAAAGAATAATGTTCATTCCACAGAATTTTGGGAAGGGCTTAAGAAGCAACTTCAAGCCATGCTGCCAGGGGGAAATTCCCCAAAATCACTCTACAGAACTGGATATTTCTGCTACTGAGCATTGGATATGCAGCTCAAACCTCTGAAGTTGCTCACGCTGGAGGCAGAACACAATCCTGCTCCTGCCGCCCCAGATTCTTAATCCTGCTTCAACTACTGTTGCCAGGGTGAGTTCCTTGTGGTCTCATTTTCTTGCCTCTGATTCTTGATTCAGAGGTTGAGATGGGCGCATTTGATCAGTGGCGCCGGTGGGTGGGAAGGTATCTCTAACAGTTGGGAGGTTCTTCTTCCCACAGGACACATAGCACAGGAAATGCCTTAAACAAAATCGTGTTGCCCAGAGGAATAATAAACATTCTCTAGAGGCACACACACATAATAATAGAGATCATGTTTGGGGAACGGCAAACATTTTGGTCTCCCTGAGTTTAGGATGAGAGATGACATGATGTGGGCTTGGTACATTGGGGCCATAAAGAGGAGAATTAAATTTTACCCATTAAAGCATTTGACTGTTGCTTTGCCTCACACGGGGTGATGGAGATGCAAAAACGATTACTCAAAACCCATTTCCTCTGAGCAGTGAGACATGCCAAAGGGGTTAATTTCCTGGAACCCTCAAGAGAGAGGCATTCCTCCTTTGGGAAATTAA
>NW_007732519.1:124922-127131 GCF_000696425.1 Galeopterus variegatus | reverse complement strand
CAGTATGTTTACATAACAATCAAGTAACTTGTCTGTCCTTGAATCAGCAACTTTGCTGTGTTATGATTCTATATCTACAACAGAGACTTTAGCTTGGGGAAAGTTTCCCGTCTTTTGCAAGGTTAACATTGTAATTTTAAAAGGTTAGGTTATACCTGAAACTACAAAGCTTTGGAAACTGGGCCCTGCAAAATACATTTGCTTTATAAATGTTAGTATACTCCACATTTGGCCTTTCTGCAAAGGTGATCAGGAGCCCCAAGGAAGATTTTAAGAAGATGAGGAAAGTAAGCATTTTTAAATTTCAGTGGACTTTGTGTGACAGTATGCAATGTGGGCCTGGAGAGAAAATGGCGAGTGGTAGACATCAGTCAGGAGGGGGTTCCTTCTCATTCAACAGTACTGATGGGCCACCTGTCACATGTCCAACACACTGGGGCTGGGGGCTACAACAGTAAAAGGTGTAACCCCTGCTGTCGAGGTATTTTCAATATAGTTGATAAGACAGATGAACTGGTAAACAGTTATAATCCATGATCATAAATTCTATGATGAGATAGACATAATAAGTAAGGCAGCAGGTGCAGAGGGGTCTATCCCAGCCTAGAAGGACAAGATCTGACTCCCTGGAGGAAATGATGTCTAAGGTTGGTTGGAAAAATTCTTATGTAACGGCTAGATGAAGATTTTAATACAAAGGGAGAAACATTATACAAACCACCGGGACTGGGCACGTGTGATGCCTTCAGAAGTCATACGGCATGGGGTTCAGAGTGAGAAGTAACGAGGGCTGAATTTCCAGCTCTGAGGAATGTGGACACTTCAGGGACAGACGCAGAGAGGAAGAGGAGCCTGCAAAACACAGCAGGAATGTTCATTCAGCAGCACATAGACAAAAGTGGGAACAATATAGAGAAGATTAGCATGGTCCCCATGCAAGATGACACACAAATTTGTGAAGCATCTTATATTTTTAATGTCCATCAACAGATGAATAAATAAAGTATGGCATATACATACGATGGGCTCTTAAGCAGCCTGAAATTCTGATAAGTGCTACAACAGGGATGAACCCTGATAACATTATAAACCAGGGGAAATAAGCCAACCAGAAAAAAAATAAATAAATAAGAACATGTATAGTTCCACTTACCTGAGACACCTAGAATAGGCAAATTCGAGAAACAGAAGGTGGAATAGCAGTTGCCAGAGGCTGGAAGGAGGGGGATGAGGAGTTATTGTTTAATGGGCACAGAGTTTCTTTCTGTGGTGATGAAAATGTTTTGGAAATGGAAATAGGTAGAGGTGACGGTTGCATGACATTGTAAGTGTATGTAATGCCACTCAACTGTGAACTGTATATTTAAAAGTTATAAGACTGTAAATTTTATGTTGTGTACATTTTACCACAATTTAAAAAAAAAAATAAGCAGGAGAAGCCAAAGAGTGGTTATGCATATGAGAAGGGCCTGTGCCATCAGTCCGGGGCGGGCAGGTCCAGCAGGAAGTGGAGAGCAGTGTCGGTGTCTGCTGGGAGGTCAGGCATGGGGGCTGGTGGGTGCAGAGCTGAAGCTCTGGGAGAAGGTCTCCATGGAGCAGAGAGGCAAAGGCCCATCAGCGGTGGGTGAGGAATGAGTGAAAGGTAAGTGGCAAGGAGATGCAGACAAAGGTTCAAGCCGGTCCATGCACAGCAGGTGAAAGGAAGGCAGCTGGCGGGAGGTGGGGAGAGGTGGGTGGAAAGGGCAGCAGAGAGGGGATAGAGGGAGACACACCATCCTCCTGAGGAGCTGGGAAGGGTGACAGCCCAATCCCCAGCCACACACCCATCCTGAGAAGGAGGCCAGAGTGACCAGAGAGCAAGGCTGAGGGCCCTCCTGAGGCTGGCACCATAAGACTGTTCTGACAGCCAAAGCGAGAGTTGACCATGACAGAGGTCAACGGCTGGTTAAAAGTGAGCAGTAAATACAGCTCTCAGGAACCTCAAACTTCCTCCAAAGAAAAAGGAAAAAAATTTTTTAAAGGAAAAGAAGGAAAAAGAAATACCAGGATGTATTGTTGCTATCCTTTTTAACTACTTTCTCAGGATTGAGGGCAGCTACACATTTTATCTCGGTGGAAGCAGCCAAGCTGACATTCTTCTGAGTCTAACATTCACCCACGTATTCCTCAAGGCCAAGAGTCCAATGTGCAAGGAGACAATGGAAATTTC
>NW_007732519.1:122018-124203 GCF_000696425.1 Galeopterus variegatus | reverse complement strand
CATTCACCCACGTATTCCTCAAGGCCAAGAGTCCAATGTGCAAGGAGACAATGGAAATTTCAGCAGAATGTTTCGGCAACCACCACTGTCCAGTGTGTTTTCTGTTTTGATTTGTTTTTTTTTAATTTCTTTTTCAGTTGCCTTTACAATGAACGATATTTCTTTCTAGAGTAACTGCTTAGTGGACTATGTTTTTAAGAGCATCAATCTCTCTTTCCACATCTTTCCTAGCCACGAGAAGAGTTCATTCCCAGATCTTGACAGTTGCCTGATGAGTACTGAATCCACATTTACCACCCTCCAGCCACATTGCTTTCTCTCTAAAGAAAGAATATATATAACTACATGTGTGCATATATATATGTAGACACACAGAGAGAGAGAAGGCTGTAGATATAAAAGGATGAATGTGTGTATATATATCCCTTTATATCTATATCCTTTCATATATAGCCTTTATGTACATATATGTGTGTGTATATCAGATATGTATGTTCTCTCTCTCTATATATATATATATATACTCATACACATATAGTTTAATATATATCAGGTCACTTGAACTTACAGTAAACTTTTAAAGGAAACTACCTTAAATTTTTGAAACAGACATCATGATAATAGGATCTTTATGGCCCAAATTCTAATCTAGGAATTTCGACTATCACCAGCCCATGAGTTTCTGTCCTAAGGCTCTTTACTATGTTAAACTATCACTTACATAAGTGTTTGATAAGTGGCCATCACCTCACTGACTCTTAGAAAAAAAATGTGGCTATTTCGGCTCATTCCGTTTGAATTTCTGTTCTAGACAACATAGGAAACTGTAGAATTTCATGATTGCTAATCAGATAGCTTTCTCTTCAAAGATTGCCAGTGGGGCTTTAGAAGAACCGGCCACACAGTATGTGTTACAAGAGGGTGAGGCCAGGTTGGTAGATTTCCTTCCAATTCTGAGCACATGCCAGCATGTGGCACAGTTCTTAACTTAGCAAAGAAGGTGCTAAGGTTAATAAAATGGCCTCTTTGTTGGATCTCAAAGGCTATGACAGTTGGCACTTCAAATACATCATGAAGCCATTGCATTTGAGATAATGCCCAGGAGAAGTAATCATCAACCAGGAACATGTCCTCTCCTTAATTACTGTCCTAGAAATTCAAGTCATCCACTGTAGAGAATAATATTAAAATTCTTACATTTTCTCTGCATAGAGAATAATATTAAAATTCCTGATTTCAAGGAGACCAGGAGGTTGAAAGTACTCAAGGCTAACAGTCATCAATGTTTAATACGACTTAGTAAAACCATGACCTGCTTTTATATAGCACTTGGCACATCCTGGTGTTAAATCTAACATTCAGCATCCTTCATTTTTCCTAGGGGTGTAAAATTTTTAGGTTAGAAGGTATAGGCTGCAACAAGAGCCAAAATAGAAATACGATGAGTTAAGAAGCATTGCAGTACTAAGTAGCCAACATAACAATTGTATTGTATCCATGTGGTGTAGAGTTTAAATATGTTATATATGCTGTACAAAAAGCCACCCGCCTCCAAAGCAGACTGTCTCTTCAAGAGTTGAAAACCAAGTAAATACCACTCCTACTCATAACGCCCAAATTTCTTAATTCCAAAGTAATTGCAGCTTTTCACAGTGGCCCAGTGTTGCATCGATTTTGCAACCAAAGTAACTTGATAACAAATTACTCATAGATCGGCATTTGGTTCCCAACTGCTATGTAGATTGTTCACTGGCCTCAGCTCCTTTATTTTCTAGACTCATTTTTCCTCACCTAGGCTAACTTATTGCCATTTCACTACTGATGATTCTTTTTTCTTTATGGATAAATAAATTGGATTTATACTCCTACTCAAAAGTTACACGTTAAGCTTATACTGTTTGTCTCTTCTGCTTTATATTTTTCCTTGACACTATAATGTTTTGTTTCTGTGACTTCATCCAACTCATTCTTCCTTAATAGCTAGTCTACTGACTGGCAGGAGGGATTAAAAAACCATGTATGTTGGCCGGCCCGGTGGCGCACTGGATAGTGCGCCGCTTGGGAAGCGCGGCGGCGCTCCTGCCCGAGGGTTCAGATCCCACATACAGACCAGTTCCCGCTCACTGGTTGAGCGAGGCACGGGAGCAACACCGAGGGTTGCGATCCCGTTGCCGGTCCCCGGTCC
>NW_007732519.1:112331-121825 GCF_000696425.1 Galeopterus variegatus | reverse complement strand
GTACAGGGGCAACACTGAGGGTTGCGATCTGTTGCCGGACACGGAAAAAGGCAAAAGACAAAAAAAAAAAAAAAAACCATGTATGTTAAAAATAATTTTCTGGATACCCCTTAATGACAGTGGTAAATGTCTAGGTCAGTAATGACAGTGGAGACATCTTTCTTTTTGTTATTTTATTTTATTTTTAAATTCATTTTATTTATTGAATCAAAATCGATTACACATTTTTTTTGAAGTTGAACATTGAGATATGGTGATCAAATCAATATTACTGTGATTAAATCAATATTACTAGCATATATATTGTTACAAATCGTAATTATTCTTTATGCCCCTTGTCCAATCTCTCCCCATCCCCTGTTCCCTCCCCCTCCCCCCTCTACCCTAGATTTCTTCTTTCCTTCTGAAAGAATCACGGTTACTCTGTTCATTTGTCTCCTAGATGATCTGTCCAACGCTGAGAGATGTGTTCAGGTTCCCCAATATTATCATAGAGCAGATGCTTCTTCTGTCACTCTGAAATGGGCTTTGTGGAAAGAGACATCCTCTTCTTTGTCTCTGCTGGTGACTCTCCTTGTGTGAATGCACTCTGGTGGTTGGTGGACCATCTGCGTGGTGGCTGTGGCGTCTAGCCACTTTCACAGCAGCCATGGTTATTGTGGTGGCTGCAGTGGGCCACCCACATGGAGGCGCTGTTTTTGGTATGCTCCTTGGCACTAGTGGTGTGCCTGGTTGTGGGGTGTGTCTGGTCCCCTTCTCCATGCCTTGGGTCACTGGGCGAGACCCAAGGAGCTGGCCTGGTGTGCCTGGTTGCGGGAGAGAGGTCCAGTCCCCTTCTTCATGCCCTGGGTCCCTAGACGGGCCCCAGGTGCTGGCGTTGTGGGACTGGTTGTGGAAGGAGGGTCCAGTCCCTGGCTCCATGCCTCGGGTCCCTGCTCTGGCCCCAAGGCACTGGCACAGTTTGCCTGGAAGTGGGAGTAGGGTCCAGTCCCAGGATCCAAGCCTCCGGTTCCCAGGCAGGCCCCAAGATGCTGGTGGTGTGCCTGGGCAGGAACTAATTTTTTGTCCTTTGCTTCTAACACGGGGGAACTTCCTGTGGGAACCAGTACTTGAGTATGTGGTTGTTTAAATTGCAGCTTTGCTGCTGTTTTCCTAGGGAAGGCTTTTGTGCAGCTCAGGGTTTAATGGTTGACCTTATAGGTACTTCAGGGTCTCCAGAGACCTGGTGGGTCTGTGTTCTGTAGAATCTCTGATCTGGGCCCGAGTTTTTTCATCAAACTGCACGCCGTGCAATTCTGCATTCCTGACCAGAGACCTCCGAGTGGTCCTGTGCTGACTGGGGGACAGGTCGTCTGTCCTTGCTGTGTCCCAGTGTTCTCCTGGTGGGCCTGTCTCACCTACCACCCGTGCTGCAAACACTTCCCACAGGACGGGCCCTGCGTCAATCCCTTGCAATGACTCAATGGACTCTGAGTGGCTCCCTTTTTTCAGTTGTTCTGACTCCTCGCTCCTGCATGGATCTGTGGGAACTCTATTAGTGGTCTTGCTGTCCTGGGGGCCACCAAGGCCCTCTTCTCTCCTGCTGCCTCCAAGTAACGCCATCTGAAGGGCACAGCTGCGGCTCCTGCCGGCTCCTGCTCCATGTGCTCAGCAGCTTGAGCCTTAAAGCAGCCACAGCCAGAAGTGCTCAGAACAGCTTTTCTTTCTCTCATCATAGTTTCTCCCCCTTCATGAACTCCGTAGGTCTCTCCTCCTCTTCCCCTGAGCTCCAGTGGCCCCAGCTTGGCTGATGTTACATTTTTATAGTTGTAAATTGGTTGATTTGTGGGAGAGAGTGACGCTGGGGATCGTCTATTACACCATTTTGACTGGAGCCCCAAGACATCTTTCAAGAGGGTTTAAAACAAAAGTTTTTAATCTTTTTTTTTTTTGTCTTTTTCGTGACCAGTAAGGGGATCACAACCCTTGGTGTGGTGTCACCCGCACTGCGCTCAGCCAGTGAGCGCACCGGTCATCCCTATACAGGATCCGAACCCATGGCAGGAGCGTCACTGCACTCCCAGCACCACACTCTCCCGAGTGCACCACGGGGCCAGCCCAAAAGTTTTTAATTTTAACACAAAGTTTATAATTTAATTAAACTACATCAGTACTGCCAAGTCCCTCCTTTCATGTAGTCATCATGCTGCTTTGGGGTAATATCTTTCATAGAGGCAACAGGGATCACCTTGGCCCACAGGATCTTAGATTTGATTGGCCTCGTGATGTCCTGGACACCTTGGAGAAAGACAAGAACTCACCCGGATTAATTTCTTTTTTAAAGTCACAAAGATTCCACAGATAAGATTGCCCACCGCAGCCCAATACTACAATATTTCTCCAGGCTGTTCCCAATTCTATTCCTTCCCAATTTTATACCTCATGGGTATGGGTATAACAGTCCAACGAGAAAAAGGGTATGAAAGGCTTTTCCTATTTGTATTTTTTCAAACATATCTTTCTTCTACATTCACAGTCTAAAATATACCAATTGAGTCTGTTTTCTAACCATTCTGTATTTCTATGACTCAATTCAAGCTTGTTCTTAGAAGACCTCGATGTATCTGAAATTTACATTTCAAGAGGAAGGGGTCTTTGGGCCTATGAGGGGGACATTTACAGAGCTGCCCCCAGAGACTCTCTTTCTTGACTGCACAGAAGTTTAAAAAGTCCCAATGCTCCAGCCACACCTGAGACAAATCACATCAGAATCACTGAGGGTGAGATGCAAACATTATTAGTGTTTTCCAAAGTTCAGTGTGCAGGCAGGACTGAGAGAACTCCTGCTGTAAAGTAACCAGAAATTTCTTTGTCCTTCAGCCTCAGATACCCCCAGCCATGGGTCCCCCAAATCCTCCTGCTCCCAGAGAGAGGCAAAGGGACAAGCTCGGTCATCACCCAACAGGGCACTCTGATCCACTGCCACCCCAGGGAGTCACCCCATGGGAAGAGGGTCCCAGATCTGCAGATGCCGTGCTTTCGGGGTCTTCATCTGTGCCTCTTTTCTCTAGGGGCATGTGGAGCAGGGTTTTCCTTTGGATGAAAGGCTTCTTTTAGGGGACCTCAAAAGTCCCCTTACAAAATTCAAGTTTGATGGCAGCAGTGGCTACTATGCCTAAATTACCAGTTGATATTCTAAAAAGGATAAATCTTGTAGTAGAGACTCTGAACAAAAATTAACACAAAGGAAGAGAAGGGAATTCCTCCTATTTGTATCTGCACTCCAGTGCAACTAGGGCTCCAGTGCATGGCAGGAAGGCCCAGGGGCTTGCCCCTGGCCTGGAGCTCACAGAAGGGTGGCCTGTGGCTGGGGTAGAGTACTGTGGTCATCAGAGCTGCAGAAGCCCAGGCTTGCAGGGCAGGACAGAGAAAAAATGGTGGATCATCTAGTAGCAAAAACAAAAACAAAAACAACAGTTCCTGAGCACTTCTCAAAACCCTCATGGGCTTCATGGAAGAAATGAGAGAAACTATGGGAGGCTGGGGATACTGTAATAGCAGTGGGAGAAAGTCAGAAAGACACAGTCAGGTCCCTCGGCCTTGTTTCTCCAAGTTGATGTCTGGCAAATATAAATACATCAGGAAGAAATGGGTTTTGAACACAGGTTCTTCCTATTTGGCCCAAGTGATGGAGGGAAAGAAAGAAGACTTTCATTTTCCTCCTGGGTAACCAGTCTCCTGTTATTGCCATCTACCCTCTTCCTCTTCTCTCTGTGCTTTTCCCTAAGGATTTAGTACTTTCCCATGGTTTCACCTCTTGTGAGAACTCCCAAATATATACATTTGGCTGAGATTCTCTCTTCTGAGCCTCAGAGTCATGTATCTGCATGTCTACCTCACATGTCTGCTAAAAAGTTCCACGGGTATCACCGTTTCAGTCCATTAGGGTGTAGGGAGAACAGCTGTGGGACCCAGGAACTGAGGATGAAGTCCCTCCACCCACCAGCCCCATTTGCTGGGTGGTGGGAGTGGAAACTTGCCATTTCCAGCTGCTGGTAGGGGCATTCTAGGTGCAGGGCAGGATCTTCAGTAGGGTGGGGTCATAGGTAGAGGTGGGGAGGAGAGAGTAGGGCTGCTGGCGGGTCAGACTTGGGAGGGGGATGGCCAGGGTGGGGAGAAAGATGGGGACCTGGGTGATGAAAGGCTGGACAGCTAGTCCAGGAGGTATGGCACGAGGTGCTGTGGGACCTGCTGAGTGGACACCCTTCAAACCAGGTCCCCTGTTTTTAGTTTTCCACTCTCTGGCTCACTATGGCAGAGAATATAGTCTCAAAATTTCTCTCTTATCAGGCTGGCCCAGTGGCGCACTGGAGAGTGCGCCGCTTGGGAGCGCAGCGGCGCTCCCGCCAAGGGTTCGGATCCCATGTGGAGACCGGTTCCCGCTCACTGGCTGAGCGCGGTGCAGGCGCAACACCGAGAATTGCGATCCCATTGCTGGTCCCCGGTACGGGCGTGACACCGAGGGTTGAGATCCCGTTACCGGTCAGTAAAAAAGACAAAAAGGAAAAAAAAATGTATCTCTTATGCTTCTGAAAATTTCTCCCCTCAATCACGCATATGGTTCTCTTACAATTTTCTAAGGGTTTGGTATTTGTTCATTTTTTCAAAAGAATAATTAATTGAGCATCTCATATGTGTCAGTCACAATGCTAGGTACCAAGGACATCAGAATTAATATAAAATTGATGTGGGCCATGCCTTCGTGTCGCCTAAAAACTACTGCAGAGAACTAGACAATAAATATTCAAATGTAAAACACACACACACACACAATAATTACAGCGGTCACAAACACTATGGCAAACAAATAGGATGCCGTGATGGAGAACACTGGGGGAACCTACTTTAGATGGCATGACCATGAGCCGCCTCCCTGAATTTAAGCTGAGAATAACAAGAGTGAATAGGGGTGGACCAGAGAGAGAACATTCATTGCCAATGTCCCTAGGTGAGAAAGGGCTTCTGAGCTGGAAAAACGGAGCATTGGAGAGAGATGTGAGACAAGGCTGTAGGAGACCATATAGGGCCACACCAGTCACCTTCTGCTATCTGGATTGTACTTATATGCCATAGCAGGATAGCAGGCCATTTGAAAATTTATTCAGGAGCATAGGAAAATACAATTTACATTGTGTGTGTGTGTGTGTGTGTGTGTGTGTGTATGTGTGTGTGTGTGACAGGCCATTTGAAAATTTATTCAGGAGCATAGGAAAATACAATTTACATTGTGTGTGTGTGTATGTGTGTGTGTGTGTGTTCTGGGAACTATACTGACTTCAATTTTTTTTAATTTTTTAAGATAATTTATTACACATACATGTGGGGTACAACATTGACTTTCAATAGGTGTGTGCAACGTGTGGTGGTTAGATCAGGATAGTCAGCTCATTCATCGTTACAATACGCAATCGTTCTGTGTCCGTTACCAGTTCTTCGTTATCTCCCTCCCTCGCCCCCTCCCCTCCCCTTTTCCACCTCTAGTAACCATGGTTCTTTTTTCTCTTTCTAAAAGTTCAATGTATTACTTTAATTGTTGCTTCTTTCTTTCTCTTCCTCTGTCTCTCTTTATTATTTGTTTGTCTATGGATTCAGCTCCTGGTTATGAGTGAGAGCATGTGGTGTTTCTCTTTCTGTACCTGGGTTGTTTCACTTAGGGAAAAAAAAAAAACCACATTTTTAAACATTACCCTAGCTGCTGAGCAGCACTGGACAGGGTGTCAGGAGAGAAGGCAAGGAGGCTGCTGAGGGGCTATTGAAAGGGATGGCGATGCACAGAGTGGAGATGGAGAAAACTGGAAAAAATTCAAGGTACCTGTGGATGCAGAATCAATAGTATTTGTGGATGAATTAGTTTGTGGGGGTTGAAGGAAGGAGAAATTAAGGCTGGCCCTTGAATTTTGGCTGGAGAACTTGAATGTTTGGGCAGAACCAATCCCCAAGATGAGAAAATGGCAGTGGGAGAGGTTTGGGAAAACTGGAAATCAAGTTTTCAGTCTCAACCATTAAGTCTGTGATGCCCTGGGACTTTCAAGTGGAGATGTGAGGTAGACATGCAGGCACATGACTCAGAGGCTCAGAGGAGAGGTACTAGCCAGCATATACATTTGGGAGGTGTCACAATACATGAAGCCATGGGATGGGGTGTAACTGCTTGGGCTTCCTCACAGCATGGTGGTCTCAGAGCAGCCAGCCTTCTTACATAGTAGCAAGATTCCTCCAGAGAATGGGTTCTTGAAGACTCAGGCAGAAGCTAAAAGGTTTCTTATTGTCTCAGAAGTGACAATAGTTTGTCTCAGGAGTGACAAACTTTCCCTTCCATCATATTCCCCCAAATTCTCATCTTTCATAGTCCTATCCTGTGTACCGTATGGTGCAAGCTCTCTTTCAACACTGAAGCAGTCTGGACAATGTAGTGATAGGAGTTGGAAGTACGTCTACAACAAGAACACAGCAAAACCAGAAAGGAATCTGCACTATCTCTTGCCATAGCACACAGCTTTAGCTGTCAATGTCTATTTACTCTGGTCCAATAGGATGGGATTAATTAGTAGGAATTTTGCTGATTAGGCCAAAATATTTTTCAATACCTTTAAAATCAGATGTTACTACATACTCTGTTTTGTACTCAATTGGTTAAAGCAGTCACTGAAAAGCCAAGATTCAGGGGAGCAGAGATTGGGCTGAACCTCACAATAGGGCAACGGTTGGCACATCCAGGGAGAGAAGGCATTAGTGGTCCCATCTTAGGGACCAGCTACCATGCAGGGCCTTGCATTGCCCCATTTCATTTAACTTGCAAAGCTGAATATTCCTACTTCACGCTGTAATTGAGTTTTTCACTCTGCAAACTATGTAACAGTCTGAATTCCTCCAGACTCCAGGTTGAAGCTGGGATTGTTTTCTTACTGGCTCCATATTTAAACCACAATCTAAAATGTAAAAATTTTAGTTGAAAACATACTAGTAAATTAAAAACTGAAAGAAGGGACATAATTGCAGAGACCTCCTTCCTGGAAGGACAGCAGAAAAGACAAGGCTGAAATCATGAAACAATAAATAGGAAAGGGAAAAGCCATTTTTTAAAACATCTATGTTACTTACCACCAAACAGAAATCTAATATGGACTCAGTTCCCAGTTTGAGTTACAAAATAATCCCTAAAAGTGGTTTCACAGATATAACAGCTTCTAGCCATGCTCTTTATTTCTCTCTTTTACCCAGTATCTGGTTTCTGGAACTGGAATTCTCCCTTTTCCTCTTCATACCCCTGTTCTTCTCCAAACCACATCTTCAAAAACAAAAACCAAAGCTATCCAATATTTTTGCTCTTTTGGAGATTTTTTTTTTATTTCTATTCAATTAAATTCCAGATCAAGATATCCTACCAGTCTGTCTCAACAGCCACTGAAATTTGATTGAAATAGTTCTGTACATAATTATATCAGGAACGTGTGAGGGTTGTTGAGACTGTAGTATTTTATTATGTAAATTTTTTTATAATTAACATTTTTCCACAAAGAATTTCTGGCCCTAGTCCTAACGATGCCTTGGGAAATGTGTCTCACCATTTCTATACTGATTTTTATTCCAAGGAATTTTTTTGATGGTACACTGACTAGAGTTAAGTCATTCTTTTCTTTTCATATACAGTCAAAGCACCACATGCCATGAAGTTAAATATTGTGTGAAAAGATTGCATTTCAAGGACCAGTTGAGAGCACAGAGTATGGGCACTGAGGACTAACTTGAGCTGACTCCCTTCCTGCAGCATCTGTGGTTTTCCTCCAAGGGTGGCAGCTTGGTTATGAACAGGTAACAGATGAAACATCCCAAGAAAGAGAAATGTGATATAAATCGTAACTAGGAGCTATCAAGACACATTACCAATTTCTAAAACAAGAGCAATTTTTTTTTAATTCAAAAGGAGATAGAATAAAACAACATTGATATTCTTTCAGTTTTGGGAGAGAAAATATTTTAAATCATCTGAACTATAGAAATGTCAAAGTTTCACCAGCATCTATATTGCTCAAAATTAGACAGACTATGGATATTTATTGAGTCTTCAAGAGTTCTGCACAAGATTGATAACACATGTCTGAAAAGCTTCCATGCTAAATTATCATGGCCATACTCTTTGGCAGAAATCACAACTTGGATGTCCACATGCCAAATCCAGCCCTCAGATGTATTTTATTTGACCCACACCATGCTAAAAAATAATTGAGAGATTTCATCCAAAATTATTCATTTATGTATTCAGCAAATATTTACCCTCACGTATGCCAGGCTTGGTATCAAATGCTAGAAATACATCAGTGAAAAAGACAAGTGATCCCTGCTCTTCTTAGACTTACAGTCAAGAGAGGAAGACAGATAATTAAACAAAAGCAGTTAGATAAAGCATGGTAAGTGTTATAGAAAAGCAAAGGGCACTGCTATGTATATAAAGGAACTAGCATATATTGGGCATTTACTGTGCACTAGAAATTATATTACGTGCTTTACCATGTTGTGATGACAGTAACCCTGCAAAGTCAGTACTGTTGTGATTATCCCCACATTTTAGATGAGGATTCTGAAGCACAGAATGTCTCAGTAATTTGTCCAGTACTCTTAAACATTTACCCTTTGAATTCAATATTTTGATTTATCTATTCTGGATTATATTTTCAAATCATTTATTTCAGGAAGGAAACATGGGTAGTTACATAGCATCAGCAATTATTCATATTCTTTTGGGAATGCTAACCTATTTTCTAATTTGTTTTTTGTATTTTAACCCATATAGAGAGTATTCATAGTATAATGAATGAATATGGATTTTGAAGCTAGTGAGACCTCAATGATCATCTTGAATCTGCTGCTTTCTAGTTTTACAGCCATAGTAGGTACTATTTTGGCCCATAAGACTTCACCCTGTAGTATTATGTTAACCCATAATTATGTTATGCTATGTAGCAAAAAGGACTTTGCAGAGGTAAAGTCCCAGGCAAATTGACCTTAAGAACAGAGGTTATCCAGGTGACTTGCCTTAGTCGGATAAAGTCCCTTAAAAGCAGAGAGCTTTCTCTGGCCAGGGGAAGATGAGATGCTGCAGAAGGAGAAGTCAGAGAGATTAGAAGCATGACTCTGTGCTGTGCTGGCTTACTAGATGCCTAAGGTATTTCACACAGTGTCATAGGCATTCAGTAAATAGTGGTTTTTGTTGTCACTTAAATATTAATGAGAAATTACTTCTATAATGTAAAATTACTTGCAAATAACACTATCAAAATCTAAGTCTCATGGCCATGATTCTCTGTTCACTGGCCAAAAGGTAGATAGACCCAATAGAAGTCTAACTCTTCATTCCCTATGTGACCACTGGTCATCAGTGTTCACCAACCCACCTGCAACCCATCTTATTTCTTTGGTTACAGAAAACTTTCCTTTACTGCTGATTCCCACTCTGA
>NW_007732519.1:110733-112174 GCF_000696425.1 Galeopterus variegatus | reverse complement strand
CCAACACATTATTATGTTTACTGTAAAACTTCATCAATAGGTCAATTACTGAAAAGTTGGCTATAAAGTGAATTTTTGAAAATGAACTCTATCCTCCAGGCAACTTTTATTTAAAGTAAAATACCTGTTTTTCACTTACCTGTTTTATAAATTCAAAATACACATAAGATTTTGTTTTCTTATTCCAATGCACAACTAGCAAGACAACTTTAGCAGGAAAACTCAATGTGCTATATAGTTTTATCATCCATCCTTCCATCCACCCATCCTTTCACTTTCACTTTTCAGTAGCATGAGGACACATTGAGCTGTGTTCTCTAGACAAGACTCTGTTCCCATTTTTCTGCCTACAAGAGCTTCCAATTCATTAGGGAGATTAAGAGAAACCCAAATAACCATGACACAAGGAACGCAAGATGGATGTTGTATAGGTCACCTCCCAAGACTGAGTAAACAATCATCCCACCCTAAAGTAAGGCTTGCAAGCAAACTCAACAGCACAGGTGGAATGATAACCAAACTGGGAGGTCCTGACATCCATTCTTTGAGTGACTTCAAGCAGGTAACTTCCCCGCTGTGAACTCTGGTTCTTTAGGAAATGGAGTTGCCCCAGGACCCTGCAGCCAGTCCACATGGCCCTCACCCAACTGAGGAGTCAGAAACTCAGGAGGAAGCCNTGAGAAATTACTTCTATAATGTAAAATTACTTGCAAATAACACTATCAAAATCTAAGTCTCGGGTTGGCCCGGTGGCGCACTGCTACAGTGCACCACTTGGGAGTGCAGTGGCGCTCCCGCCGAGGGTTCGGATCCCACATACAGACCGGTTCCCGCTCACTGGCTGAGCGAGGTGCGGGTGCGGGCACAACGCCGATGGTTGCAATCCCGTTGCCGGTCCCGGTCCGGTACGGGCACGAGGGTTGCGATCTGTTGCCGGACACGAAAAAAGATAAAAAAAAAAAAAAAAAATCTAAGTCTCATGGCCATGATTCTCTGTTCACTGGCCAAAAGGTAGATAGACCCGATAGAAGTCTAACTCTTCATTCCCTATGTGACCACTGCTCATCAGTGTTCACCAACCCACCCGCAACCCATCTTATTTCTTTGGTTACAGAAAACTTTCCTTTACTGCTGATTCCCACTCTGAATCCATTCATTTATGCATCTCTAATCTGATGAATAACTTGGTCTACAGTGTTGGAAAACAACATTACCATCACTAAAAACACCTCATGATTACCAGCCATGCATAGTCACATTTTGCATTATGATTTAGCAGTAAACAGCTTCTAATCCCTTGGGAAAAGCAGAATATAAATCACTCATCAGTTTACTTTCCTCTCTAACCAAAAAAAAAAAAAACTGATTTGTGCATGTGAAAATAGACAATTAAAGTACAATAGATTTATTAAAACAAGATATCTGCCAAGCTAGAAAATAG
>NW_007732519.1:100206-110723 GCF_000696425.1 Galeopterus variegatus | reverse complement strand
CCCTGCAGCCAGTCCACATGGCCCTCACCCAACTGAGGAGTCAGAAACTCAGGAGGAAGCCTCAGGCTTCTTTCTCTCTCTAGGTGTGAGGGAGGAAACAGAGATCTGCATACAAGAAAAGAAAAACAATGTGGGAACTTCACCAGGATATCTCAGCAATGGTAAAAGAATTAAAACCTGGGGCTTTCTTGACTTTCGAATCAATAGTAAGATGAATTCAGAACAAAACCTACATAAGATCGAGATCAGGTCTGGTCCTGACATCTAAAAAAATCCTCCAAGACATGACATAGCAGAACCACGCTTACTGGAATTCATAAGGTCATATACTTCTGTGTGACTATCTTTGTGTCATGCCTTTAATGAATAGCAACTGCGTATCTACATAGAATTCCAATTCTAATCTCTCCCTGCATGTGGAAGGTCAGTGACTTCCTCACCCTCTTCCTAAAGCTTTGAGCTGCCTCTCACATCTATATTCTGTGACATCAGTTTCTAAGACATGTAAATGCTTGATGACATAAACATTGTGTTTAACTACAAATAATTTTAAGGAGCCTTTAATACTCTCTGTTAATTACTCATTTTAATCCCTCTGAAATTATCCACCAATCCTGGAATTTTGGGCAACTTACATGAAAAGACTAAGGACTTCATATAAAGTCGCAGTACGCAGATCTCCACGACATCACCACTATGAACAACAGGTGCTAAGAATGTGAACTCAGAAGTTCATATAAAGTCGCAGTACGCAGATCTCCACGACATCACCACTATGAACAACAGGTGCTAAGAATGTGAACTCAGAAGTCAGACTGCGTGGGCATCCCACCTGCTCATCTTCCAGCTGTGTGTCCTGGAATAAACTGCTTGACCTTCCTCTGCTTTAATATGCTCATCTATAAAATGGAGATGATAATAGCACTTGCCTGTATTAGTTATCTATTGCTGTGTAACAAATTACCCAAACTTTAGCAGCTTAAAACAGTTTTTCTAAGGATAAGGAATCCCAGAGTGGCTCAGCTGTGTGGCTCTGGCCCAGAGTCCCTCCTGAGGTTGCAGTGATGCCATCGACAGGGACTGCCATCACCCCCATCTTGCCTGGTGCCAGGGAACCTTCCTCCAAAATCACTCATGTACTTGTTGGCAGCCTCATGGCTAAAGGCTGGAGATTTCAGTTCTTCACCCAGTGGGCCTTTCCACAGGGCTGTCTGCGTTTCCCCAGAACATGGCAGCTAGCTCAACCCACAGTGAGTGGGGGGGGAGGGGAGGAGAGAAAGAGAGAGAGAGAGAGAAAGAGACAGCAAGGATGGAAACCACCACCTTTTTATGACCTCAGCTCCAAAGTCTCGCATCAGCACTTTAGCTTTGCTTTACTCATTAAAAATGAATTGTTAAGTCCAGTGCACATTCAAGAAGAGGGGAATTAGACCTCACCTCTAGAGGGAGGCATCCCAACAAATCTGAGGATGTATTTTTACAAGTACCACACTGCATAAGAGGATTTCAGTGAAGAGCACATGAAGCAACACGTGTAAAGCACTTAGCATGTGTAATGAGAGCTTGATCAGTGCAGGTGCATCAGATTTTTATTATTCATCAGGTATCCATGGCGTTCTGGACACTGTGATCTGCCTAGGAGAGGCAGAGGTGGAATAGAATGCAGGACAGTCTGACGTGGGGCAGGAGCAAGTATCCTGAGGATGGGCCAACCCCCAGGGGAGAAGAAGAAACAAGAGGAAGCAAAGCCAGAGGTCTGAGTGCCATCAGCCCTGAACCCCAGCTTCCTTCAGGCTTGCCTCATTCTTTTTTTTTTTTTCTCCCTCCCCAGGGATTGGGGCAGGCATGGAACCTGGACCTTGGTGTTGTCAGGACCATGCTCTAATCAACTGAGCTAACGGGCCAGCCTTGGACTTGCCTCATTCTTTAATTCAGTTCAAGTTTGTTGCTGTTGCTTATAACCCAAAAGCATCCTCGGTGATAAATCCTTAAACATGCACTGCTGAATTTTCCACGTTTGTTTAATCTGTGTCTAAACAACTGAGCCTAGGTGGTCACTTTGGTCATGTAAAGACCTCAGAAAATCTCTTTAGCTTGTCCAGGGTATTTAAGGTATACATTCCAAGTGTCCCATAGTTCATTTTCTTTTCAGAAATTAAGGATTAGCCCAGGGTGGGGGGTGGGGGGGAGATTAACAGGTGGTATATGTTATTATCACTTTGCAATATTAGTTTCATCATTTAAAGAGTTTGACAATATTAATAGGAAAATACAATCTAGTAGCTCCTGGCTAAGTATGCTCCTTAAGCATATTTTCACTTCTTTGAGAATATTTAGTTTGGAAAAGAAAAGGAAACACAGAATTTTTTAATAAGTTAAGGATTCCTGTGTGGAGTTTTAGTTAATTGTGGGAACTCACACACTGCTAATTCCTAGCCATTTATCTTTGGGCAGACTCTTTAAATTTCTTACTGGAGTCAGGATATTTTCTTTGGTTTGACGTTAGTGATAGCTAAAAATTAATTTTTCACCCACAGGAAATATTAGTCTCTCATTTGAGAGTCAATAATATTATTTTTCTCGGGCAAATCATCAGTGAGTCAGCCAGCTCTGAAACTCAAGATTCATAAATCATAAAATCATGAAGTTGAAGGCATGTTTGGATCTTTCAGCCCTGTCCTTATATGGATAAGGAAATTGAATCCTGGAGAGGTGAAAAGAATTGCCTGCAGTCACAACAGTTGAAAGCAAGCATGTCCAAACTCATATCTTCTGACTCCCAGCACCCTGATTTTTCAACTACATTATTGCTGGAATTAGAAATTAATTTTAATTTGTAATTCAATAAAATTATGAATTAAATTTTAATTATTAATCATTAATCAGGATAGAAAAAAAAAGCATAAGCTGCTATGTTCTTTCCCTGTTTTTCTAATTTTTGACCTGGGGCAACTTTTACCTTCCTAACAGTTGCAAGTGAGAAGTTAGAAAAGTTTTATATTCTTAAGTAAAGGTCTTTAGCTTACAAGTCAGCCATTTAATTAGCCACCAGATCTGCCTGAAAATTATTTTTATTTTATAACTTGACCCTCCTCAATTTGTTTCCTCCCCGCAAAAAATGATCAGAGTTTTTCCTATAGTTGGCTACAGCTCAAACCCATCTGAAGACAACAGAGGATTTTGTAGCCTTATTCCCGTGCTCTTCACACTGTCGATCTGCCCAGGGAACGCCATGAATAGCACTTATTAATCTTGTTGAAAGAATTTTGGCTTTGCATGTATAATGTATACTTCAGGGAAAATCAGCTTTCACCTCCGCGCGTCCTCAGCATTTCATCACTGCATCTTAAAAAAGGGGTTTCTCTTACAAAGGAGGGCAATTTTCCTGTTTTTGCATCAGCCTATTGAGTTTCTCTCTGGAAATCATTGCCCAAATGTCTCTCATGTGTTGATTCCCATTTCTCAGTTAATCACCCAGTCAACAGAGCCTCAAGAACAAATTTTTATATTTTGGTGCATCTTAGACTTTCTAGAGCAGAGCTGTGGAGATTGTTTTTGTAATTAAAGATTATTGCATTTCTATGAAACCATTGCCAAATGATGCTTACGCAGAATTGAGGCTCTGTCTCTGCACTATGGCTATTTAAGAGTCAAAGTAATCAGGACCTGTTTTAGAATGTCACTGTGGAGTTAATAGGAAGCATGCACTAGATAGGTTCTACAAGAAGAGGATGAGAGACGTTCACAGAAATCAAATATTGGCTTGGGGAATGTAATAAATAAGGTTATGGATAAAAACAAAACTCCATCCAATTGCAAAATCCATATGGTATAAAAGCATTGCTCAAAAGTGAAGATGTGAGAGATATTCTTTTCCTTAGGCACCATCTATCTCACCATGCCCAAAACAGGGGAAATGAAATATCCGACTCCTCGACAAGGGTAACAGGGGAGTGTCCCCATGCCAAGTGTGCGAACGGAAATCCTCTGTGGTTCCTAAGGTGACTCTAACCCTTCATGAATCCACCTCACTTAACACCTACATGTCGTTGGCAAATGCATCTCCTCTCTGGCAAGCATAGTCCCTACCACAATTTTTTAACATCTTTAGTGAGATATAATTCACATACCATGCAACTCACCCATTTAAAGTGTGAAAGTCAATGGTTTTTAAGTATATTCACAGGATTGTGCAACCATCATCACAATTAATTTTGGATCATGTTCATCATCCCAAAAGAAACCCTATACCCATGAGCAATCACTCACATCCCCCACCTCCAGTGACCAGTCTACTTTCTGTCTCTATAGATTTGCCTATTCTGTACATTTCACATAAATGGACTCATACAATATGTTGTCTCTTGTGGCTGACTCTTTCACTAGTCATACTGTTTTCAGATTCCAGAGCAAAAGAGAATGTCCCAGAATTCCCACCAAAAGTCCTCAAACTCATACTGATTGGCCTTGCTCTTTAAGTTTTGCTTGCTCTGGACACATGCCCAACTCTGAACTAACTTGTAAATGGAATGTACAAATGGGCTTTGTCCAGATCTCATGTTCCATCACTGCAGTTGAGACTGGAGACAGGTTTTCCAGAACTCCCTGTATTCCTAATGGAAATTAAGGAAATGGAAGCTGAGGAAATAACCAACAAGTGTTTACCAGCACAATTCAATATTTATGGATTCACTGTTATCATGCAAACTATGAATAATTGTCCTACCACAAAATATGACTGCATTGCATGCATGCATGGTAAAATGACCACCATGAATACACTTGCTGTGTGCACAAAAAAAAAGCTATTAAATGAAAGCTACTTTGTTATCTTTTTAGAAGGAGTAAAAATATTATTTAATTCATTTGATCCATTTCTAAGTTTTTATAAAATTAGTGAAAAATGGAAGTGGTAGGGAGCACTCTTTCTTTGATTTTAGATACAAAAGACCTCAATCTGGCTTGAGAAACCTTAATACTCTGTTTGCACATAATTTGAAAACCATTGATTCGATTTTAGAGAGTTTGTAATGGTCTATTAATAAAATCCTATTTCCTCATTTTGCAGATGAGAACACTGAGGCATAAAGAAATCTTTTCCAAAACAATAGTGTGAGTGAGTAGCTGTGTCTGGATTAGAAATCTGCTTCTCTCTATAAAAGCAGGCTCATGCATATAAAGAACTCTTCATCTCCAGTTTCTTAAAGGATGGCAAACTAGCTTTGACTGCTGACTTCCCTCCAAAATCAACCTGACCAAACCAGAGAAGTAAGAGGAAGGTATGAATTCCAGGAACTTTGGGGGAAACTGAAGGCTTTCTCTAATGCATGAGAGTGAATGTGTTAGGGGATGGGAGGGTTGAAGATAGAGGCCTGCAGCCTGGTTCTTTCAAATGATTAATAAGCTAAACAGACCTCTGACACATCTCATCAAAGAGAAAAAAGAGAGAAGATGAAAATAAACAATATTCAGGAAAAAAAATGTTGATATGTCCAAGCATTATGAAAAACTATACATAAATCTGGAAACCTAGTGAATAAATTCTGCACATTTATCCACTAGGATAAATTCCTAGAAATAATTCTGTCCAGACGATTTTACAGGATTTTTAAGGAAGAGATAATTTCTATCTCATGCAAATTATTCCAGAAAATGGAAAAAGTAAGAGCTAGTGTACTCTTGAGTCTAAAACCAGATAAGGATAATATTTTTAAAAAATCATAGTTCCATTTTAGGTATGAATGTGTATGCAAACATCCCAACTGAAGCAGCAGCTAATAATTCCAAGGGTGTATAAAAAGCACAAAATGAGGAGGTGGCTTTTGTCCCAGAAACAATAAGCACCAGAAAATCTAATAAGGTAATTACCACATCAGTCAATTAAAATGAAAATCATAATATTATATCAATCAGTGCAGAAAAGCATTTTGGTGAATGTCAAAACATATTTCTGATTGAAAACTACAAATGGTCAATGTTTTCTTAACTTGGTGTGGTAATGCTGCTAGTGTTCAACCCTAATTCATTTTCTTCTCCTTACAGACACACAGTAGACTGTACTTCTCAGCCCTACATAGCCAGGCAGCAGCAGGAGACAAGTTCTGACCAATGGACTGCAAGGGAAATACTACGTGTCATGTATGTGCAAAAGCAATGAAAGGCTATGCACAATTCTTCAGTCTCCCCTACTCC
Organism: Galeopterus variegatus; assembly: GCF_000696425.1. NCBI lineage: Eukaryota > Metazoa > Chordata > Mammalia > Dermoptera > Cynocephalidae > Galeopterus > Galeopterus variegatus. The sequence goes on along the minus strand of NW_007732519.1, from coordinate 104,531 downwards.
ATGGAGGAGGCCATTATTGAGATGACAAGACCCAATATTCCAAGCCGTCAATGCATAGTCATTTCCCAGTCCCAAAGAGGACTCTTTTGCTGTGATAAACCACATATATTTGGTGGTACTTTGTTTGTTTGTTTGTTTTCACTGCAGCATAGCCTAGTCTATCCTGATGAATATACCTGGTAAAAGTATAATCAAAACACCTACAAAAAAGTTATTCTCTCTTTTAATTTTTATATTTTAACATTTACTTGTACATTTTTGTGGGGTACAGTGTATTGTTTCAATACATGCATATACTGTACAATAATTCACTTAGGGTAGATAGCATAGTTTCATACTGTTAGAAACTCAAGCATATCAATGCCTTTAAGGTCAAGAATAAAAAAGAATGTCCAATGTCTTCACCACTATTTAACATAAGGTTTTGGTAATGACCAGAAGAGAAAAAAAAAAAAAAAAAGAAAGGATCTAATGATGGATTACCAGATAAAAGATAAACTTACAAAAGACAGTATCTTTTTTCTCCCAGAAATTTTTTAAATAGTTTTTTAAAAAAAATATTTATCAGAATAGCAACAGTAAGTTTAGTTTTGAAGAATACTCAAAACTTCCATAGAAAAAAACTTTAGATGTCCATAAGACATTTAATAATGAGGACTTCTGATCAAGATGGCAGAACAGACAGTCCTCAGTGTCACTCTCTCCCACAATCAACAGATTTACAACTATTAAAAAGCAACAACTACTAAACTGGGGCCGCAAGAGATCAGGGGAAGAGGAGAGACCTACAGAGCTCATGAAGGCAGGAGAAGCCATGACTAGAGAAAGAAAGGATCGCTCCGATCACTTCAAGTCTGTCCCTGGTGAGCACATGGAGCAAGAGCTGGCAAAAGCCGCAGCTGTGTCATTCATATGAAGTTGCTAGGAGGCTGCAGGGGAGAAAAGGGCCTTGCTGGCCCCGAGGCCAGCAGGACCACTAACAGGATTCCCGTGGACCCACATAGGAGCTAGAGCCACAGACAACTGAAAAATGGAGCTACTCAGAGGCTGGTGAGTCATCGCAAGGGATCGGCACNACTTTAGATGTCCATAAGACATTTAATAATGAGGACTTCTGATCAAGATGGCAGAACAGACAGTCCTCAGTGTCACTCTCTCCCACAATCAACAGATTTACAACTATTAAAAAGCAACAACTACTAAACTGGGGCCGCTAGAGATCAGGGGAAGAGGAAAGACCTACAGAGCTCATGAAGGCAGGAGAAGCCATGACTAGAGAAAGAAAAGATCGCTCCGACCACTTCAAGTCTGTCCCTGGTGAGCGCATGAAGCAAGAGCTGGCAAAAGCCGCAGCTGTGTCATTCATATGAAGTTGCTAGGAGGCTGCAGGGGAGAAAAGGGCCTTGCTGGCCCCGAGGCCAGCAAGACCACTAACAGGATTCCCGTGGACCCACATAGGAGCTAGAGTCACAGACAACTGAAAAATGGAGCTACTCAGAGGCTGGTGAGTCATCGCAAGGGATCGGCACACAGCCTGCCCCATAGGAAGTATTTGGAATGCAGGCAGTGGGGAAGACGGGCCCACTGGGGGAACATTAGGGCTCAGCAAGGACAGCTGATCTGCCCCCCAATCAGCATAGCCCCACCCAGAGGAGACTGGTCAGGAATATAGAACTGCAGGGGGTGCAGTTTGCTGAAAAGACTCAGACCCAGACCAGAGTTTCCACATAACCCAGGTGTACCAGACCTCAAAGGATCCAGCCGGGGTGGTGTGGGGGGCCAAGGACCTCAGCCACCCCCCTGCCCCAACATCCACATCCAGCCCAGCGATGACCATCAGGCCACTGCCTGAAGTGCCCTAGGCTCCATAGCTGACGTGGGGGAGCTCAGGGCCTCAGCCACACACCCCCCAACATTCGCATCCAGCCCAGAAATGACCACTGACCCACTGCTGGAAGCACCCAAGGCTCCCCTGCCGGAATGAGGGGGGTGCCACAGGCATTGAACCCCATTTCTCCAACTCCCACTTTATTCCCTTCCCTTTCCCATCTCCTCCTCCCCCCAAGTGCTCCACAACAACATCTTAGAATGTAAAAATTAATAATAATAAAGAAAATTTTTAAAAAATTAAACATAAATAAATAAATAAAAGCAAAAAAAGAAAAAAAACCAGGTGTACCAGACCTCAAAGGATCCAGCCGGGGTGGTGTGGGGGGCCAAGGACCTCAGCCATCCCCCTGCCCCGACATCCACATCCAGCCTAGTGATGACCATCAGGCCACTGCCTGAAGTGCCCTGGGCTCCATAGCTGACGTGGGGGAGCTCAGGGCCTCAGCCACACACCCCCCAACATTCGCATCCAGCCGAGAAATGACCACTGACCCACTGCTGGAAGCACCCAGGGCTCCCCTGCCGGAATGAGGGGGGTGCCACAGGCATTGAACCCCATTTCTCCAACTCCCACTTTATTCCCTTCCCTTTCCCATCTCCTCCTCCCCCCAAGTGCTCCACAACAACATCTTACAATGTAAAAATTAATAATAATAAAGAAAATTTTTAAAAAATTAAACATAAATAAATAAATAAAAGCAAAAAAAGAAAAAAAACATATCATAATGATCTGAGTAAATGAAGAGATATTTCATGCTCTAGGATAAGACAACTTAAGGTAAATTTTAAAGTCAATTCTTCCCAAATTAATTCACAAAATTACTTCAACTTCAATCAAAATTGCAGAATAAGTTTTAAGAAATTCAATAAACTTACTTTACAATAAATATGAAAGATTAACGGTCCATGAAAATTTAAGTCAAACTTGGAAAATAATTGTAAAACGGGAGGTCTTCCTCTATCATGTATAAACACAGACTGCACAACTATAGTGACTTTTTTAAACTGAGTTATCGGCACCAGTATAGACAAATGTACAATACAGTAGAATAGAGGACGCAGACAGACCCAGTGATGACGAAGATGATGCCGTTGAACAATGGGGAAGAAATGGAAAGAGCGAAGAGTTTCGGAGAAACTAGTTCACGTGCAGCGAAAAGCAAAACTGAATCCTCATCTAAAATATATAAATGCAGACTCCAGATGGTTTAAAGACCTGCGTGTAAAAGGAAAACTTATAAAATTGAAAGGAGAAAATGTAGGATACCTTTTTGATCTGCTACACAAAATCATGACTCATTGGTAAAACATTTGATTCATTTATCACACCAATATTAAGAAATGGCGTTATTGAAAGTCACTGTATGCAAAGGTAACAGAGAGAAGACAGATTGGAGTGTGTGGATAATACCTAAAATCAACGTGGGATTAATGAAAAGATGAGCTCTGGAAAATCAACAACAAAATGACAGAAGCCCCAGCAGGGGTGTGGAGGGAAGAACCGGTAGAAGTTGTGAGTCGGCAAATGATAGATGAGGAAACCTAAAAGCTATGTAATCTTATTAGTTACCAGAGAAATGAACGTTAAAAGACAAAGAGATAGTCTTTATATGCATTAGTCCAGCAAAAATTAGAAATCTGGATAATGCCCAGTGTGAAAAGGGTGTGGAAATGCAAGGACTTTGGGCATGGTTGCCACAATGTGGGTGCAGCCATTCTGGAGAGCAGAAATAAGTATATGACACCTGTATTCAGCAGGATTTTCCAAAAAAAAAAAAAAAGAACCAACAGGATGGGGGGAGAGGAGAGAGGGAGATTTTAGGGAATTGGCTCACACAGTTATGGAGGCTGGGAGTCAAAAATCTGATTGGAGAAGCCAGCTGGCTGGAGTCTCACGGAAGAGTTGCAGCTCGAGTCCAAAGGTCGTCTGCTAGCAGAATTCCTTCTTGCTCAGGGGAGGTCAGCCTTTCTTCTGTTATGGCTTTCTGAAGGTTAGATGAAGCCCACCCCCATCATGAATGGTAATCTGCTTTACTCAAAGACCACTGATTTAAATGTTCATCTCATCCAAAAAACATCTTCACAGCAACATCCAGAATAATGTTTGACCAAAATCTGGGCTCCATGGCCCAGTCAAGTGAACACATAAAATTGGCCATCTCTCCACCCTACAACCCAACAATTCCACTCCTGAAACAGACCCCACAGAAATGATCACAGAGCTTTCCACGAGGAGCTATGCATGAGGATGCTCATCACAGGGCTCTCGGTGGGGGGTAGCAGAGCCTCCACACAGCTTCCTCCCTCTGCCATTTCCTCCTCAGATCCATTCAGCACACTGGAGCTACAGGGATTAATTTAAAACACAAAAACATGGGGCCGGCCCGGTGGCGCACTGCTACAGTGTGCCGCTTGGGAGCGCGGCGGCCCTCCCG
>NW_007732519.1:97840-99422 GCF_000696425.1 Galeopterus variegatus | reverse complement strand
ACAGGCACGACACTGAGGGTTGTGATCCGTTGCCAGACATAAAAAAAGACAAAAAAAAAAAACCACAAAAACAATTGCAACATTTTTCTAACTCAAACCCTAAGGAGCTCCCTGTTTGTTGTACCATGCGGCACCCTCTGCCTGAAATGCACATCAAATCCATCCTTTTGTCTTCACTTGGCAACTCTTCTCTCCTCTCTTTTCCTCAACCTCCTCCAATTTGCCAGCAGGCCTATCAATTCCATCTCCAAAATATACCTGCATCCAACTTTCTCAGCCTCTCTACTGCAGATGCTCTCATCCAAACCAGTAGGTCTCTTATGTAAAGATGCAGAGCCTCCCCTATGGTCTCCCTGCCACAATCTAATTTCCATGGAGCAGCCAGAGTAACTCATTTAGAATGGTGTTGTCCAATACAGTTGCCACTAGCCACATGTAGCTATTTGAACTAAAATTTTAAATTTAAATTAAAAAACCATTCCCTAGTCACACTAGCCGCATTTCATATGCTCAATAGCCACAGGTTACAGCAGCCTTAGCAAACAAGTACCTTATTTATGGCTCTTGTATTGCCATGCCACTTTAAGAAAACAGTAGGTACAACTGATTAACAGTCAGTTTGTATTACTTTACTTATTTCTAGAGTGTTGAATTTTTTCAAGATATCTAATAGAAAAAAATTTATTAACTCTATGATTGTTACTTTTTTCTTCTTATAAATCTCCCATCATATCAATTTCAACACGTGCAACTTTGACAACTAGGAATGGCTAGGGACTGTCATTGCATGCCAAGTTTTCATTCACAGCAGGGTGAATACAGTCAGAAGACCTTTTCTTAAAGATCTTTTTCCTTGAGTTCAATGCTGAGCTCCATGTTGTCAAAGAAAAAGGCTAGATTCTCTTGAATTCTCCTTTGCAAGCTCTATAATATTGCGTAGCTATTAAAATTCAAATTTTGTCCTTCATTTTTTGCCACTTGTGGGTTTCAAGATTTTTTCCCTGAGATCAAGTACCAATGGAAAATCAATTTTAAAGGTTTCATGAATGCAGTAGTGACATATCCCATTCAATTATAGCTTTCATATTAAGCAATGAAACAATCATATGATGAGCAGATACATTTTCTACCACTAGTCATTACAAAGAAATACTGTGTCCTTACTCCTCCCCAAAGGAGTGTCTTCGTATATAAGCACCTGCTTTCATTTCACCATCTTTCACTACAAATTCACTGGAAAGAGCACTTTTAACAGAACTCAGTGTATGATGAAACTATACAACATTAACATCCAACAGGAAGTGGGTTGAGATCAACCCATTTTCCAACCTCCTCCAATTCACCATCTCCTGTTCTTCACATGATTCTTCATCCTGCTTTCCACCTCCTGCTTTCTCCACTGTCATCCAAACTTATTGGCCACAAGGAGCTCTCTGTAACTCACCTTCTCAAGTGTCTCAGCCTCATGTTTTGGTCTCAGTGTCCATCTGCGTAAGTCTTTACTGGTTTTTTTCTCCTCCCTTTGTGGAGTCCCTGGTCTAGCAATGGCAAACCTTTTGCCCCTTTACTTAAGCCCATCCTT
>NW_007732519.1:95607-96496 GCF_000696425.1 Galeopterus variegatus | reverse complement strand
CCGGTTCCAGCTCACTGGCTGAGCGAGGTGTGGGAGCAACACCGAGGGTTGCGATCCTGTTGCCGGTCCCGGCCTGGTACAGGCGCGACACTGAGGGTTGCGATCCATTGCCGGACACGAAAAAAGACAAAAAAAAAGGAAAAAAAAAAAAATATGACCAACTACAAATGTATTTCTACTTACGAATTCTCACTTAATTTGGCAACATGTTAAGGATTATTCAGTGAGACAGAACTTCCATCTTCTCTCTTCACTTAGCACATCAATACACTTTCTAAGAAATTTTATGGTTTCTCTAGAACTTACAGCAAACATTAACAATCTAAGTCTACTTTCAAATAATACTATCCCACTGTAGGTGTAGTTCAGGTACCTTACAACCGAGTATTCCCAATTCCTCCCATCTGTTCCTTATAACATTGCTGTCTCTCACTTAATTTAGTCACAAGATCTAATCAACCAATACATTGTTGCTATTCTTATTTGAAGTTATCTATTAGATCAATTAAGAATAAGAAAAAGAAAAGATTATATCTTACCTTTACTAATTCCTTCTCCAGTACTTGCCCTTTATTTCTGTCGAAGTTTCTGACCTGTGTGATTTTCCTTTTCTCTGAGGAACACCAAGTCCTGGAGGGGGGGAGAGTCCTGGAGGGACTTTCATTCACTGCTGGGGGGGATGCAAAATGGTACAGCCACTTTGGAAGACAGTCTGGCAGTTTCTTAAAAAACTAAAGGTAGGCTCACCATACCATGTGGTAATCACACTCCTCGGTATTTACCCAAATAAGTTGAAAATTATGTCCACACAAAAACCTGTATACAAATGTTGAGAGCAGCTTTATTCATAATTTCCAAAAACTAGAAGCAACCAAGATGTCCTCCAAAG
>NW_007732519.1:91781-94740 GCF_000696425.1 Galeopterus variegatus | reverse complement strand
GTTGAGAGCAGCTTTATTCATAATTTCCAAAAACTAGAAGCAACCAAGATGTCCTCCAAAGGTACATGGATAACAAAGGAACTCAATTTTATGTCTCATATAAGAAATCTGTTAGCAATAAACAAATAAAAGATCACTTTTGTAGCAATATCCAAATCAATCATGAAAATTTGTTAGTGTGTAATAAAAATTGTCTGCAGGTAAAAGGACAGCAATTTTTGCAAGGGTCTTTACAAGGAAATGTACAATTTAAAAAAACAAAAAAAAATTTAGTGGGAACTTTAAGCCATTGTCACCAATGCATTAAAAGGTGAATTTCAGGTAATAGGAAAGGTTTGATAAAGCCCCTTGATATACCAAATGTTCTTTCAGTCAAAAAAAGGGGACAAATATAAAAGGTGGCCTGATCAACATAAACCTTCAAATGGCATAATGTAATATGCTTGAAAGACACTACAAAAAGGGTTGAGAAGTTGAGGTTCTCTATTTACAGCTGGACAAACAAATAAATGTCTAATATTTAATCATTTTATGGTGGTCTTGTGTGAAAAAATGTCAGTTTGCAGCATACCTGAATGGAAAATAGCTGGTGAGGAAATCAAAAAGAAAATCATTGAGTGTTTTAGTGGATACAGGGTCAACTGGAAAAACTGAAGAGAAAAGCAAGTGTGGAGCCAAATCAATGAAGACAAAACTGCTGGAGTGGTAGTGTTCATACCCCAGGCCATTAAGACCACGAATGTGTCAGCATTCGCTGCATCACTCACTAAAAATAAAGCACTTGCCTCTTGATTTTCTCATTGTGTTCAATGGAGTGGTAAAAATAGGCAATTTGGTAGAACAAACAAGATGACGAAAAATGAGTGCTTCAGACATCGTCAATGGCATGGGAAGTAATTTTGAAAACTTACTCTGGATGACAGAAAATGGATCAACAAATGTCAATTGATTAGTATGAGCTGAGGGAATTGAAGCCAAGAATACATATGGAGGAGGCCGTAGGGAAGGGAGAAAGGAGGTGACTTAAGACTCCAGTCTGGGGGTGTGGTGGATACAGGGGCCTGGAAACAGGAGGGACATTGATGTCATTGGAGGGAGCAGTCATTTCCTTTCTTCAATTCCTACCGCAACCTAGATGGGAACAAAAGGATGAAGCATCCAGGGAAAGGGGATATTCCAGACAACTGGAATATTTGATACTGTCTGCAGCCGTTGTCATTCTTCAGTTTCCAGATGTGAATCATTTTACCACCCAGGAGCCCCTTATATGAAAAGGTTTGAGAAGACTTTAAGGAAGGCTGTCCTAACACCCTTAATCTAGCCAACCAAGCACCGCCATCTTTTACCAGGATGGACTCCTCTGTGAATCTGAGTCACTCTCCCTCCTTGGTCAGCCCATTCTTATTCAATAGGCTCATGAACAAAGCAGCCATGATGACACAGGGAACTTTGTATGGCCTTGATAATAATGAGTCTCCTCTCAAAGGCCAACCTGGCTACAACCACTGCACATGCCTGATATTCCAGCAACAGTGACCCACCCAGGCCTGAAATATGAGACCACAGCTCAAGGGGACAAGTCTTCCTGGCATGTTAATGGAAGGTAGAGCCACTTCACTGAGACAGCCAGCATCTGCACTCTGAAATTCATTCCCACAATAATACCAAGTCATATATCCAATGAGCTGCTCCCAGCCAATGACCGAGCAGGGCAGGGAATGTTTTAACCATGTGCATGTGTTGTCCTGATAAAAGTTATAAACATTAATTAAAATTTTTTTAATATAAAGAGAAGATTAAATTTGAGCATTAGATAAGAAAGTAGATCATGAGAATTAAGAGTTAAGATTGTTGCTTCATTTTAATCTGATTAAAATGATCAGTGGTGAAATACGAGATCAGAAACATCAACTTTCTGATTCAAATTATCTTTTAATTCTATTTTTCCATGAACGTTTTGAAGTATCCTCATACTGTGGAATATTATTCAACCTTAAAAAGGAAGAAAACTTTGTCATATGCTACAACATGGGTGAACCTAAAGACATTTTGCTCAGTGAGATAAGTCAGTCACAAAAAGGCAAATACTGAATTATTATACTTATTTGAAGTATCTAAAATAGTCAAGTTCTAGGATGGTGGTTGCCAGGAGCTGGGAGTGGAGGATAAGGGGAAGTTGTTGTTTAATGGGTACAGAGTCTCAGTTTTGCAAGATGAAAAAATTCTAGAGAGCTGTTGAATAACAATGTAAATATAGTTAACACTACTACACTGTGCACTTAAAAATGGTTAAAATGGTAAATTTTGTGTGTTTTAGTAAAAAATTGAGAAAGAAAAAAAAAACATCAACTTTCTTTTGAAAAAGTCCTCTTAGGAGTACTTTCTTGAGGCCACAGAAGAGGTTTGACTCCTAAGTGAGAAATGCTTCCAGTCTGTACATTATTCAACCCTCCTGCCTCTCCAGGAGGCATTCTTATCAAAATGTCTACGAATAGCAACTGAAATCATTACTCACCGCAACCTCTCTGGCAACATTCGGGTCTCTCTGTCCAGGGATTATCCTGATGAAATTTCTATAAAAATGAAGGAGAGAAAATGCTATTTATATTTATGTTTTTCTTTAAGCCTGGGTTATTGAATTATAGTGACAACAAGAAGCAGCAGAGAAATAACTGACACAGTAAATCTAATGCATCATTTCATTACCTTTCAATTCAGCCCAATTTTCTGAAATTGATAAGTTCAATATAATAATATTTTACACAGAAAACAACCACCCAGTGAAATAGGAACTCGGGCAGGAAATATTTTTGTCAATGTTTTTTTTTTCCTGTTGATAAAGTATTTTTAAATATTATTTTTATAATCACAGAAATAATTGGATGTAACAATCACATCCAAATAACGAAGTTTTAGGAATAAACACAAGACTTCTAAAGAGTGTCCCACTTGCTGCAGT
>NW_007732519.1:90139-91091 GCF_000696425.1 Galeopterus variegatus | reverse complement strand
CAAATAACGAAGTTTTAGGAATAAACACAAGACTTCTAAAGAGTGTCCCACTTGCTGCAGTCAGCTTCAAGCCAATCCCCAGATTTCCCAGGGCTTAAGATTATGTCTTTGTTATTAGATATAACTCAGCAGAAAATTGTGAGAAGCAGATATTTATGGAAAGTGTCAATTTTGCAAGTGATGAGGAGCCATTTAAAATTCAAAGTAGAATTAGACCAGCCTATAAGGAGAATCAAGTGGAGGAGAGAAATTTTGTAACCACAATGATTTTGGTTTAAAACTAAGATTCCTTGCATAATGGTGTGTTCAGTGGACACAAAGAAAGAAATTAATCCTTTACTGTATTAAAATTTCCAATTATCTTGATTCTATTCTATGTCCACTAAGCTAATACCATAGCCTCTTACAAGCTGTTATGAAACTTCACTCAACCCATCATCCTTTCCTACTGCCCTCTCTTTAGAAGCACTTATTCCTCAAAGTCATTACAAAAAAAGCAGAGTTATGAAAACTGAACCAAGAACTCAACTGTTCCAAATACTTTTTTCTTATCTTCGTCTATATATTTGCAGACCACAAAGTGTTAGCAAAGATTGAAGGACCTAGAAATTATTGTTCTGAAATTTCGAATCAGAGGAAGCACAATTGCTTTTAGCAAACATATAATTTCAGTGTTACAAATGCACCATTGAAGGAGACTTGCCTTAATGAGGTATCAAAAACTAAGCCAGTAGATTGCTCACACTTTGCTATGCCAATTTTTTAAATCTATTTCCCTTTTTGGAAGGAATCATGATAACTGTATCTTTGAAACTCATACAAAAAACATTTCATCATGTTCTTTCTGTCTACCAATGCCTCACATTTCCCCTTTTCCCACACATTGCAAAATGTGCTATTGAAAGCATAATATATAGGCTTCCAGTCAAGGTGGCAGAATAGACAGTCCCAG
>NW_007732519.1:87341-89816 GCF_000696425.1 Galeopterus variegatus | reverse complement strand
TGTGCTATTGAAAGCATAATATATAGGCTTCCAGTCAAGGTGGCAGAATAGACAGTCCCAGTGTCACTCTCTCCCACAAATCAACTAATTTACAACTATTAAAAAGCAACAACAGTCAAGCTGGTGCCACTAGAGCTCAGGGAAAGAGGAGGAGAGACCTATGGAATTCACAAAGGTGGGAGAAGCCATGATTAGAGAAAGAAAAAACCACTCTGACCATTTTGAGTCCTGACCACCTCAAGGCTGGCCCTGGTGAGCACATGGAGCAAGAACTGACAAAAGCCACAGCCGTGCCCTTTGTATCGAGTTGCTTGGAAGCCACAGGGGAGGAGAGGGCCTTGGTGGCCCCCAGGCCAGTAAGACCACTAACAGGGTTCCCGTGAGCCCACACAGGAGCGAGAAGCCACTCAGAGGCCAGTGAGTCATTGCAAGGGACCTGAGCATGGCCCATCCCATGGGAAGTGTTTGGAGTGCAGGCAGTGGGGGAAACGGGCCATGGGGGGAACATTGGTGCACAGCAAGGACAGCTGATCTACCCTCCAATCAGCACAGGACCACTCAGTGGAAACTGGTCAGGAATATAGAACTGCAGGGGGTGCAATTTGTTGAAGACTCAGACCCAGACAGAGTCTCCAAACAACCCACGTGCACCAGACCTCAAAAGACCCAGAAGTGCTTATAAGGTCAACAATTAAAACCTGAGCTGCACAAAAAGCCTTCCCCAGAGAATCAGCAGCAAAGCAGCAATTTAGCTCCACCACAGGGTTCAAGTGCTGGTCCCACAGGAAGTTCCCCCATTTTAGAAGTAAGCAAAGGACAACAAATTGGTCCCAGTGCAGAGTTTAAGTGGTAGATCTGGTGCACCTGGGTTGTGTGGGGACTCTGTCTGGGCCTGAGTCTTTTCAGCAAACTGCATCCCCTGCAGTTCTATATTCCTGACCAGTCTCCTTTTCGAAAGAAACAGCAAATAATCCAACAGAGAACTGAAAGAAAAAACAAAATACCCACAGATCAGAGAGAAAGTTTGACATTAACCAGTAAAGGTCTAATACCACTAAAGAACACCAATAAAACCTAGAAGGACTGGAAGCCTCCCAGGCTCCCAAGCTGGGGCATTGAGGGGCTGAGGGAATCAGCCACACACACACACACCCCACATCTGTATCCAGCCCAACAACCATCAAGCCACTGCTGGAAGCCCCCTGGTCTCCCCTGCCAAAATGAGGGAGGTGTCCTGGGCCTCAGCCATGCCCCCCTCCTTCCTCTTCCTCCCACCCTATTTTCCTCCCCCTTTCTCTCTTCCCCTCCCCCCAACTGCTCTCAACATCTTAGAATGTAAAAAAAAAATATATTAATATATAAATTAATTAAAAATAAATAAAAAGCATAATCAATAGATATAGATAGATAAATGAATAGACAGACAGGTAGACAGACATAGATAGAGATATATAAAATGTACATGTACATACATATATACCAGGACTGGAGATAAAATGTGGATAAATAACCATGCTTAACTAATTTAGGGTAAAATAAAAGTGATTGTATTTTCAGTCCCTCAGTGTTATTAGTATTGAACAATTCAGGTTGTCTTGGAACTGTGCTAGCCAATAGATTAGCCACCAGCTACATGTGGCTATGTAAATTTAAATTTAAATTAATTAAAATTATATGAAAATAAAAATTCAGTTCCTTCATCACTCAAGTCAAATTTCAAATGCTCAATATTCCTGTGTATCTAGTAACTACTGAATACAACACCACAGATGTAGCACATCTTTATCCTCACAGTTCTTTTGGACAGCTGCTGTCTTGGAATTTTTTTCTCACACACATTTTTTTCTGCCGTTAACAGAAGGTTTAATTGAATGTTCAAGGGCTGAAACATCCTTTTCTCAAAAGGAAAATTGCTTTCCTCAAACTCACATAGAAACCACAAAAATGCTCTACAGATCAATTTTGAATCACTACATTAGGTTATAGAAAGCAGAGTTCAAGACCTTTGGACTTCAAACTCGAGATTCTATCCTATAAGTGTGAATCTCAGGGTTGAACTAGAACTACAAGGTCCTCTGATCCAATCATTCTTTCCATATTTGCCATTTCCTCTTCAAAAACTCTACCAACCTGCAATCTAGTCCACCTTGAAAACTTCTAATAAAACTTAGCAATGCCTCCAGGGTAAAACCAAACCCTCCAAAATGCCCAACCTAATGAGTTGTTAAATCAACAACTAATTATAACATCATAGGTCCTAGTTGTTTCTGGTTTTGCTCCTTGTGATTTTGTCAAATTGTCCCCCTGCTGAGGGCAGTTAGACTTTTCCATTAGTGATTTATTTAAAAGAAAATTAATAGCTTCTACTCAAAATGTCATTTTGCAGCCCTTTTGAAAACACATAGCTTGGGGAGAAAAAAAATAGCGTGCTTTTTTATAAATCACTTCTATTTTTACACGGTACTTGCTTATTCA
>NW_007732519.1:82492-87005 GCF_000696425.1 Galeopterus variegatus | reverse complement strand
ACAGTTTGGGCAGATGCTGCAGGAGTCTTCCTTTCTCCTGGGTCCATTGTTGCAATTTTTTCCATGACCTGCTGGATGGAAAATGACTATGATGAGTGATGGGGGCTGAACCTGGCACGTGTATGACACCGTCAAAAGTGACAGAACCAAAAGTGTTCACAGATGGGAGCTGAACAGGGTCTGAGATATTATTACAGAGGGTAATGTCATTTTGCCCTTTTATGTTTAGAAAGTCACAGCCATTATAAAGATGCTATCAGGTCTTCCTAGTGGAATTGTCATGGTTTAGTTATTTCATGCCAACAAATCTGCCTTCACCTTGGCATAACAATCTAGAAAATTTCTGGTTAAGAGGAAAGTGGAACTAAGTCTAGATCATAATTAATATTTGTAAGCCTATAAGTATACAGCTGTTCGTATACAGGAACCCCACCCCCCACCCAATACAAAAATGTGGATACTCAAGTCCATTATATAAAATGGTGTAGTATTTGCATATCCTCTCATATGCTTTAAATCATCTCTAGATTACTTATAATACCTAACGCAATGTAAATGCTAGGTAAATAATTGTTATACTGTGTTCTTACAGTATTTGCATATCCTCTCATATGCTTTAAATCATCTCTAGATTACTTATAATACCTAACGCGATGTAAATGCTAGGTAAATAATTGTTATACTGTGTTCTTACGGGTATTATTTTTTATTGTGGTATTGTTATTTTTTATTGGCTTTTCTTTTTCAAATATTTTTGATCTTCAGTTGGTTGAATCCACTGATGCAGAACCCACAAATACCAGGGACCAACTGTAGTTTTTTCAGTCAGCAATAAATACACTCAAAAATATAATCTGTTCTCCACGAGGTAGTCATGATGACCCTTTTAATACCTGCATCTGATTGTGCTGCTCCTCAGCTCAAAGCCTTCTCAGTGGAATAAAATCCAAAGTCCTTTCCTTGGCTTAGAAGGCCCTGCATGCTCTGGTCACTGGAGAGTTATACCTTGCCTTTCTCCCCTTTTTCTCTGCACCTCACTCCCAGCTGGACTTTTGCTGTTCCTCAAATGTGCAAACTCAGTCAACTCCTGACTCAGGAGTTTGTACTTGCTGGTCCCTCCACCTGGAATGTTTCCTGCCAGGTATTCACAGAGCATCATCTCTCACTTGAACCAGGGTTCAGATTGATTGTCACCTCTGCAGAGAAGCCTGTCATGGCCACACTGTCAAAAACAGTACCTCCCTTCCATCCCTTTCTTGCCCCTTACCTTGCTTTCCTCATGGGACTTAGCCCACCTGACAACACCTTGGAAGGTTGTTGTTTTTCTTGCTTTAATATAAACCCTGTGGGGTAGAGATTTTGTTTTGTAAATTGCTATATTCTAGTAGCCAGATCAGTGCCTAGCACATAGTAGGTGTTCAATTAATATGTTTTAATAAATATAAGAATGAGTAAATGAATGAGCACAACCTGTCAAATGTGCTCTCTCTTTCTCTCTCTCTCTGATAACAGTACCCAGTATTTTCCCTTTTATAATACTTAGAACCCTTTTAATTACATGAGATTTTTGTGGCTGTTTCCTTCACTGCTGTAAACCTTAATGCCTTTCAAAGTGTTCTTTAAATATGTGCTGAAAAAAAATGAATGAATGAGCTGTCTACTTTGACTACTCATAGGATAAAGTCCTGATGACAGATTCGGCTCTCATTTTCAGGTAGGCAAAAAAAACCTCATAGATTCATTATTATTGTCATGATCACTGGCCAAGAGGAGTGAAAGTGCTAGAATCAATGTCCTGACCAAGTAAGAAAATGTGGTGATCTCTCAGAATGGATAGCCTTGTAGTGCCCAGGAAAAGTGGTCAAAGTGTCCACCAGGCCTGGAGACTAATGACCACACAGACCACAAGACTAGGGAAGAGTGCAGCCACCATACCAGTGGTCAGGCTTAGAAGGAATTGTTCATGCCATACAACAATGTGGAAAACATTCTTCATTCGTATTCTTCATTTAGGGAACATAAGTGACACTGGGAACATGCCTGGGAGACACTGCTTAGAGCAGGTATGAGTGTCTGACCTACAGCAGCCAGAGACCAAGGCAGTGGCCTCATGTAAAGGGAACCAGGACAATGGTGATTAACCAAGTCAACTGACTAGTTTCCCATGGACTTTTCATTAGAGGTTAAGGAAAGGATTGGCTAATTGGTGGCAGATGGAAGACAGAGCAGACTCACAGAGAAAAACAGAGACTTCACAAGAAAAGGGAGATCGTGTGGACCATGAGAGAGATAAGGAGGCCAGAAAAACCTGAGAGGGCCACAGTTCCCAGTGAGTTTTATGTTCCAACTTGAGACCACTTGCATGCTTAATGCAAACCACCTTTTGTGAAGGCAGTCTGTGTGTGTGTCATCTATGGTTCCTTAAGACACAGAAAAGACTGCTAAGCTGAAGACTCTAAAACTTCTCAAAGAGGATAGAAAACAGCATAATCACCTGAAATGGATGAGGGCTGTCATTAGGTTCTTACCATCCCAAGTGGAAAGCAACCAGTCTTTGCCTTACCATGCAAAGCAATTAATAGCTATTGCTTCAGATCCTTTGTCATAAAGGGCAACTCAAAAGCAATAAAAAAAGACATTGGCTGGGCTAGAAGACTGCTTCTCACAGCATCAAGCTGTTTGTACTGCAAAGAGGAGACCCTGTTCCAGGTTGCCCAGGAAGAAGTACATGAGAACACAGGGGTGGCCATTGTGTAACTCTGCTGCAGGAAAAGCTTTCTGCTCAGTTAGACAGCCCTGGGAGGCAGACCAGAGCCACAGCCTGACGACAAGCAGTATTGATGATCATGGTCTTTTGAATTCACAATGTCCAGGGTTTCATTTAAAATTAACACTCTGGCAAAAACTATAACCCGAGAAGTAAGAATGAAAGAATCCCAAACTATGGAATTGTCCAGACATTTCCCATGAATCAGCAAGTGGGCCAGTCTGCTTTACTGTGGCTCATACCAGCTCAAAAGGGTAGAAATACTGCATAGAAATATATGAAAAAATAGGATACAGAAGAATTATACTCAAAAGAAGTTGTAGGTACTGTGTAGGGAAGATCGTTGAAGACTAGGGAAAGAATATGTTGTGGAAGAATTTACAGGAGCTCATCTAAATAGGACAAAGTACACTTTTAGATTAATTAAAGTCCATTGCAATGGGAAGAGCTTACCTAAAATGCACATTGAATGGCTGGACAATGAATCAAACCATGGCTGACAATGATGCCTTTGACTCAGTGTAAAAGAAAGCAAAGACTGTGGAAGGAAGGAATTCCAACTTCCCTACCACCCACTCCTCTTCCAAGCTGTTAAGAGACTATAGATAATGGGCACCCTCTGGAAATGACTTGTAATATAACAATAGCAGAAGGTAACCAAAATGACATTATTGGGAGCAGTGAAGATAGTTGGTGCTTGAGTTGACTGATCCCAAGTGGCAGTAATTAAGAGCAAAAGACCTTGTAAAAATATCTGCAGTCCCAAGTTCATTGCAGCATTATTCACAATAGCCAAGATATGGAAACAATTGAAGTGTTCAACAGTGGATAAATGAATAAAGAAACTGTGATTTTTAAAGAAGACCCTGCAGTTTGCCACAATATAGATGAACCTGGAAGAGATTATGCTAAGTGAAATAAGCCAGACACAGAAATAAAAATACTGCATGATCTCACTTATATGTGGAATCTAGAAAAAAAGAAAAAGAAAGAAAGAAAATTGAATACACAGAGATAGAGAATAAAATAGTGGTTACCAGGGGCAGTGAGGGGAGAGGAAATTGGGAGATGCAGGTCAGAGGATGCGAAGTGGCAGCTGCACAGGATGAACAAGTCTAGAGAGCTAACGTACAACAGAAGGACTGTAGTTAATAAAGTTGTATTATATTTGGAATTTTTACTAAAAGAATAAATTACATGTTCTCACCACACACAAAAAATAGTAACTATGTGAGATGATGGATATGTTAATTTGCTTAACTGTAGAAACCACTTCTCTCTCTCTCTACATATATATATATATATGTATATGTATACATATACATATATATATATATATATCACATTGTGCACCTTAAATATATACAATTTTTTAAAAAGCACAGGAGAGATGAATATAAGGCTTCACCTAAAGTAAATACATACATACCTACATGCAGGCAGTCAGGCAGGATAGTGCTATGGATTGATGTCCCCCCAGAACTTAGTCCCCATTGTGACAGTGTAAAGAGGGTGGAAATCCTGTTGGGGTAACTGAAAGGTGGAGCCTTGAAGATGCGATTGGACTATAGGACCATTTCATAGTGAGTTGATCAAGAACGGTGGTCAGGGGCATGGTTCTGAAGGCTTTAAAAGGAGAGCACGTGAGAGTCTCTCTCTCTCTCTCTCTCTCTCTCTCTCTCTCTCTCTCTCTCTCTCTCTCTCTCTCTCTCTGCTTCCACCATCTTACAATGTGATACCCTGTGT
>NW_007732519.1:80935-82278 GCF_000696425.1 Galeopterus variegatus | reverse complement strand
GAGAGTCTCTCTCTCTCTCTCTCTCTCTCTCTCTCTCTCTCTCTCTCTCTCTCTCTGCTTCCACCATCTTACAATGTGATACCCTGTGTCACTGAAGCCACTGCCAAGGCCTTCACCAGATGTGTTCCCTGGACTTTGGACTTCCCAGCCTCAGACACTGTAAGCAATAAATTTCGTTTTCTAACAAAGTACCCAGTTCCAGGTATTGTGTTATAAGCAACAGAAATGGACTAATACAGATGGGAAGCCCTGTGCTGCCTGAAGAGCTCCCATCCGAGTACAAGAGGTTGTGAGAATGAAATAGTTATGCTGCTCACTAAGAGTCTGCTGAGTTTTTGTATTCGTTGGCTATTTCTGAGGAACTCAGTGGCTTAAAACAATAATCAGTTGGTATCACTTATACATCTTCCTGCCAGCCGGGCGTCTGCCAATCTATGCCGGGCGTGGCTGGCTCTGCTTCAGGATTCCGTAGCTGGGATGGCTCTGCTCCACATGTCTGTCATCCTCCATGCACCAGCAGATTAGCCAGGACGTGCTTGTCAAGGCAGTGGCAGAGGTGCAAGAGGGAAAGTGGGAGTGGACGAGGCCTCTTGAAGCCTGGGCTCGGAGCTGGCACACTGTTATTTCCACCCTGGTGCCATTGATTAAGGAAAATCATGCAGGCAAGCCCAAAGCCAGGGGACAGGGAACACACTCCACCCATGATGAGGAAGATGAACAGGGGATACAAGGAAGAATGGAGGACTGACATCCATAATGAAATCAGCCAAGATTTGTATCACCAGCATCCCAGGCCAGGAGAACAGAAGCTGGAATCAAACCAAAAACTGGATAGTTGTTATATTTCAGTTTCCAGATGTGAGTTACTTTACCAACCAGAGCTCCTTAAATAAAAGGGTTTAAGAAATGTTTGAGATACCTGTGAGGAAGGCTATTCTAACACCCTCCCACTAGTCCAGCACAGAGAGACCCACAATCATTTTGAAGGGTCAGCCATTCTGCAAATGTTAGTCATTTATCTTTTCCAATCAGTCAGGTCCTGCCCAGTGGACTCATGAATAAAACAGCCACGTTGACACAGTGGACTTTGCATGGCCTTCATAGTAATGTAGATCTCCTCTTCTATGAGTTGAAAGTGTCCCCAAAGTTTCATGTATTCAAAACTTAATCCCAATTGTGACAGTGTGAAGAGGGTGAGAAATACTGCTATGATAATTAAAGGGTGGGGCCTTAAAGAGGTGATTGGATTGTGAGGACTGAGTCCTCATGGAGGGATTGATCCATTCATGGAGTAATGGGCATGGTTCTGATGGCTTTAAAAGGAGAGTAAGTGAGAAGCTTAG
>NW_007732519.1:76475-80203 GCF_000696425.1 Galeopterus variegatus | reverse complement strand
CTTTGCTCCCAATCTTCCAGAAATAAGTAGTGTCACTAAACACAACATAACAACCACAACTAAGACACGTTAAAAGTATTGCAGGCTAAGTTGTTAAGTTATTTGGATAAATTCCTCTGATGAAAACAAAAAAATAGCTGGCTAAAACATTGAAAACGCCAAATACAGCAAGTATTGGGCCAAACGCAAGATGGCCTGAACCCAGCATGGGCTGAATATCAGAATGTGAAAGCAACTTTGCCCTGAGGACATTTGTCACTTGGATTTCAGTTCTAAAGATGCAGAAAGAGTAAGAAGGACAAAAGTCAAAGTCCATGGCCTTCCCAAGGTGGCGAGTCTCATAAGACACCCTCTCTACATTATGCTGAAACTCCAAAAGGGTTATGTCTCAGCGTAAGAATAAACTAGGATTAAATCTTTCTCTGCCATGCCCCAGGAGACTGCAAAGAATTTTGCCTTGGTACTGAGCATGACAGCAGAAGAAAAAGAAAAGGGAGAAAATATCTTCCTGAGAAATGGTGACCACATAACTAGTCCTTGTGTGGGTTTAGTTGGATGCACCAGAGAACCTCAAACCTAGTTTGAGGAGAGGCCTCAACTAAGGTTGGTAGCTGCCTCAGACACCTGGTAGCAGAAAGTGAAAGCCTCTCTGGGGGAAGACACATTGTTTCTAGGCCTTGGAGAATCTCCAAAAATAATTTTTCAATGATAATGACCATTATGTCATCAAAGATAACCAGACATACAAGAAAACATGAAAAAGAGTTAGCAGGGAGAAAAAGGCAGCAGAAATAGATTCTCACAAACTTCAGGTAGAAGAATTATAAAACATAGATTGAGAACTAACTACTTATATGTTTACTATGTTTAAATAAATAAATTATAAGCTTGAAAATATCTGCATGGAATAAAAATAGAGAAAAGTGACATAAGGACTTGAAAAGAATGAACTAGAAATTGTAGGAATAGAAAAATAAAACAGCCAAAAAAAAAAAAACAGAAAATTAAAAATAAATAGCAGCCAACTGGACATAGTAGAAGAAAGAATTAATGAATTAGAAGATAGATCAGAATAAATTATGCAGAATGCAAAGAACAGAGGGACCAAAAAATAGAAAATTTAGAAAAAAGGGTAAGAGATATGGATTATTTAGTGATAATGTCTAGTAACTGTTTGATCAGAATCCCAGATGAAGAGGAGGCAGAGAATAGGCATATCTGAAGAAACAACAGCTGAAAATCAGAACTGATGAAAGGCTCCAACCCCAAAATGTACAAATTCTAAGCAGAAAAAATAAAGAGGAATCCACATCTAGACACATCAGAGTGAAACTGTAAAAAAACAAAACAAAACGAAGAAAAACAAAGACAAATGGAAAATCTTAAAAGCAGCCAGAGTAAAAAGTAAATCAGAATTACAAAACAAAATACCAGCCTAAAGACAACTCAGCTAACATGTGGGTTGAAGCACATCACGCTGGAAGGCCCTAGGTCTGTGTTGCAGACTGTGGTTTACACTCTGAGTCAATGACCAATAAGTCATGCTGCCTGCCCATTCACCTTAAGCTAGAAGTGGAAATGGTGCTTTTCAGATTGTCTGGGGAATTGACCCTAGTTACTAAGATTTTGAAAGCCAGGAGCAGTAAGGATGGAACCAGGCCCTCACATCCCCATCACCACCCACAGGATGCTTTCTCATACTACTGTACACAGTGGTGAGCTTTCCAGCCCTACGCAGGCAGAACTGCCAGGCCTCATCCACCTCCAGAGATGATCAGGACCCCCCACTGCACAAAGAACCCAGGCTCCCTGGGGTCATTGGTGAGCTTTCCAGCCCTACGCAGGCAGAACTGCCAGGCCTCGTCCACCTCCAGAGATGATCAGGACCCCCCACTGCACAAAGAACCCAGGCTCCCTGGGGTCATGGAGAGGGAAACCCCTAACTAGCAGATATGGGACCATAATCTGTTTCAGAATCCAAGACTAGTACCTACCACCAGTATTTTCCTAATATGGTAGTTGTTGTTAGTGTATTATTTCATTCCTTCCCCTGCAGTTTATAAAAGGTTTTCTGGAGATGGATACATTTATTATATAGTCAATTTGTTATACAATGTTGAAAAGTTACATAGTGTGATAGGTTGAATAATTGGTCCCCAAAGATGTCCCTAACCCTAATTCTCAGAAGCTGTGAATATGTTAGCTTATAAGGTAAAAGGGACTTTGCAGATATGATTAAATTAAGGATCTTGAGATGGGGAGATTATACTGGATTATCCAGGAGGTCCTAATATAATGACAAGGGTCTTGATAAGAAGAGGGCAGGAGGATCAGGGTCAGAGAAGAACATGTGACGATGGACACAGAGATAGGAGTGATACAGCCACAAGCCACAAACCAGCCTCTAGAAGGTGGAAAAAGCAAGGAAATAGACTCTCCTCTGGAGCATCCAGAAAGAACACAGTCGTGCTTATTTTAGCCTGTAAGAAAGTCTCATTTCAGACTTCTAACCTCCAGAACTGTAAAATAAGAAATTTGTGTTGTTTAAAGTCATTAATTTGGGGGAATTTGTTACATTTGTTTCTAATTCATTGTATAGAAAACTAATACATGTAAGAATGGGATCAATACAGAACTAAGTTATACGTAGGTAGAATCTGGAGATCTGGACTGTTAATGCGGGGGGCGGGGGGAAGCCTTCAAAGCGAACCCATAACACCACAACAGCACCTCTCCCTAGGAGCAGAATGCAATTTTGGGAGAGGGTGTTGAGGGATCTGCAGCCAGACTGATGGTAGAATATATTAGACTGAAGCATCCTTAGAACTGGATAAAGGAGACAAGGACACCTGTGTATGGCAATCAAGGCAAACTAGACTTATGGGGCTTTCGAGAATCCCCTTACATCACCCCACATATAATCCTTTATGCAGGGACCACACTAGGCTATTTTGTGCACAATTTCCTTAAATTAGACCATTGGGGTATGTGTCCAACACCAGAAGTAACTCAGACTTGAGGTTAAACATGAACCCATGGTGTGGCCTCGTGCAAGGAGAAAAGAAAGAAAGGAAAGAAGGAAGGCAGAGCAACTCACAGGCCCACACTCTTTCCTCGTAACACTGTGGAAAAACATCCTACATAGAGTGAAAAACGAATCTTTGCTTTGGATCATGTCACATATTACACCAGAGTAAACAAAAGGTACAAAGTTTAATACTTTTCTCACTCCATCACTACCTTAAACATTAAGTTTAAAAAACTAAGTCAGAGGTTATAGTTGCCCTCAAAAGGTGATTTTATTTCTCCCTGATTGTTACCTAAAAATATCTCCTCTTAGAGAACTACTACATTAAATGGCACTGAAGTGGGCTACTAGCTAAACGATGGGGGAAAAGAGCCAAACCTCACTCTACTACTTCCAACCATGCCCTCAAACCCACTAAAAATTACAGAATAAGAGGACAGTCCCCAATTAGTGGATTTCTTTCATTAGTCCAATTCCTTTTTATGAGCCAACGAAGTCTAACTTACAGATTTCAGTAATTTGAACATAAAGTATGTGGTCTCGTAGGAAAAAGCCACCTGCTAGAAAAATAATTGAGTTAACCAAATAAAATTCTTCGCCTTCGGTGTACAGTTGGGAATTCACTTAGGTTCACTCAAGTATAGGATAAAAGACTCAGTTTCAGAAAATTTCAGGAAAATTTGTGACGTACAAACAAAGA
>NW_007732519.1:68359-76011 GCF_000696425.1 Galeopterus variegatus | reverse complement strand
TATAGGATAAAAGACTCAGTTTCAGAAAATTTCAGGAAAATTTGTGACGTACAAACAAAGATAGAGAGAAAGAAAGAGAGCACTGAAAATGACCCAAAAAACAGAATGGGGTTTTTTAAAAAAGTTTCTTTGGTGGGAACTTTCGGAGATCCAGGAGTTGCAGCAGCCAGCACTCACTGGGTATGCATTATGCCAGGGGCTTTGACGCATACTCTCATTCATTGTTTTGCTACAACTCTTTATGGCAGTGGCTGATTCCATCCTCTTCCTGCGATACCCATTTTTGCTCGTCCCCTTCCCTCCTGCTCCCTTCCTCCCTCTTGCCCACCACTCCCAAGGAAGGAAGCTCGGGATATTCATGGGGACGTGTTTCACTAGTGGCCTCACGCTCTTTCCCCTCTTTGCACTTTCACTGCTCCATAGCATGGATCTGACTAGCTAAGTCTCAGTCTGGGTGTCTTTCTTCATGTGCCTGTGCAGTGTGTGTATGCCGACCCCAGAACGCAGATTCAGGGTCGTGTAAGAGGCCACCCTTCTGCCTAAAGCACTGCATGTGCCATTCAGCTTTTTACCAGAGCTCTTTGTTGAAATGTCAGAATTACATTTAGAGTCACTGATGAAGACATGAAGGGAGCCCCAGTCTGCTATTGTTCCAGGGGTCATGAACCTCTTGGAAACATGTAGGCAAGGGAAGATCACAAGAAAGGCAGAATTCAATATCCTAAGTCTATGGCTACAATACCTTTTTTTTTTTTTTTTTTTTTTTTGTGTCCGGNTCAGCCAGTGAGCGGGAACCGGTCTGTATGTGGGATCCGAACCCTCGGCGGGAGCGCCTCCGCACTCCCAAGCAGCGCACTGCAGCAGTGCGCCACCAGGCCGGCCCTACAATACCATTTTTAACTGTGCCAAAATTCCCCCTTCAAATACTGACAATCCTATAAAATAAGTTTTATCCCCATCTTACAGATGACAAACTGAGGATTAGGTAATATATTTGAGAATCATTGATTGATTATAATAGAGCTGAGCTTCAAGTTCTGTTCTGTCTTACTCCAAAGTGTATGCTCTTAACCACAAGGGAGTTTAATCATAAGTTCCTACTTTCTGTGACCTCGAGTAAGTGAAATATTATTCTTTTGAAAATACGAATAAATAACTTGCTTCAATGACTTATTCTACACCGACGTATAAGAAATTATGTCATTTCTATTATCCATGGTGAAAATCTTAACATAATTCATAAAATGCAGTCAGATCAATTTCCCACTGTTCTCAGCACAATACATCTTCATTTTACAACCGTTTATTCACAACGTCCTTATTGCAGGCTACTTGATGAGCTCCCTTTTTATTTTAAGCAGGAAATAAAGAGGCTTCTGCTAATAAAGGGTAAAATGTGTTGTAGATAGATTGCCAACTCCAAATACTGGCGGATGAAGAGAGTGGAAGAAAATTTTCCAAACTCTGACTTTTTGCAAACATTTACTGTAAACTCAATTTCAACATAGAAACAGTACTCAAAGCGTTCAGGTTCAACGTGACTTGCATGCAGAACTTGATAATCCATTCACCTGTGATTATCGCACTCTACAGCCTTAACCTCTCTCAAGTTCAGATTTTCCATCTGGAAAATGCCATAGAAATCCTCAATCTTCCTGTTATGAGACTCAAAGAAAACGGTGCAAATGAAAATGTTTGAAACAGTGATGAACAGTATAATGAAAATACTAATGGATTGTGTGGTGGGAGGCTCAGGGAGAACTAGATTCTGGAGACAGCAGGAAGATGGAGGCAAAGTCTAGGGGTCTCTGCCAGCAGATAGAGCTCATTCTGTTCTGCACAGCTCATACTCCAGGCTCCCGTGTTTCTGCAGAGGCAAGGGGAGAGATGGGAGCCAGTTTACGTTTGCTCTTGCATTCTGTTTACTTTTCTGGAGACCCTTGGAGTCAGTTTATAGGTGTCCTCAAAAGAGGACTTCTTTCTGATTACTACCTAGAAATATCCCCCCGCCCCCGCCACCCCAGAACCGTTACATCTGGGCCTGCCAAATTTGGACTTCTGATTCCAGAACTGACAGAGACTAGTTTCTATGGTTTTAGAGCACCAAGTTTGTGGTAATTTGCTACCATAGTCCTAGGAATCTAGTCCAATATCATTTAAAATATTGAGACCGGATGAAATCACCAAGGGAGTGAATATTGATAGAGAAGAGAAGAGGACTTAAAACTGAACCCTGGGGCTCTGTAGCCGAAAAAGTCTGGGGAAAGAGAAGGGTCCAGAAAAAAAGCAGTGAAATAGGGGGAAACCAAGGAGGGGGTGTTCTGGGAGTGTAGGGAGGGTGGGCCGATGTGTCAGGTGCTGTTAAGAGTCAAGCAGGATAAGGAAGGAGAGCTGACCAGTGACTTAGCAGTGTGGAGGTCATTGGAAACCCGACAAGAAAGGTTTCAGTGAAGCAAAATCTGATTTAGGTTGATTTAAGACAGAATTGAAGAGAGAAATTGGAGACTGCAAGTATAAAGGCAACTTTCTTAAGATTTTGCTGCAAAAAAGAAGCAGAGAAATGAGATGATATCTATGCAGGAAATAAGGTCAGGACCAGGTTTTCAGATGGGAAGAGCTCCAACAGCATGCTTCTATGCTGATGGAAATGATCAAGATAGCACAAAAAAATCTATCACGTAGGAGAAAGGGAAAATTGCTGGAATAACATACAAAATTTTCTTTTTAATTTTTACAGCTCCATCCTCTCAAGATAACGATTGTGTACTGAATTGCCATAAAATTATTTTTTTCTATGCCTTTTTTACATAGTTGATATGGTAGCCGACAGAGTATGTGTGTGCGTGTGTGTCTATCTGTCTGTCTTTACAGGATATTTAATTAAGTAATACACAGACCCAGGATGGAGTATTATTTGAACAAGAGTTTCGTGACTAAAAATATCTGCTATTGAATGGTTTACAAAGTGACTCAATCCATTTAATAGAAGAAGCCAAATATTGTTAAATTCCTTGGCAACTAAATGTCCGTTGTGGAGTTCTATGTAATCTGCTCTTGTGAAAGCAGAAAGGCTTTCTGGTTAACCATCTCCTTACCTATGTCCAGCTGTATTCTAAGCTGGTGCATTCTTAACAAGCACTGGAAACTGAAAAGGACAGTACTTTTTTATGCAGTTATCAAATATGTCAAGAAATCAGTTAGAACAGTGGGTTGAAAAGTGTGCATTGGGGAACACATTTCCTGATAGAGCTGGTGCATTCTTAACAAGCACTGGAAACTGAAAAGGACAATACTTTTTTATGCAGTTATCAAATACGTCAAGAAATCAGTTAGAACAGTGGGTTGAAAAGTGTGCATTGGGGAACACATTTCCTGATACAGAAAAAGCAGCAAAAGAGAACAAAGAAGCAAGGAAATCTACAGTTTCACCAGTGACCTCCTGAATCCATAAGCCAGCCAGTAATACAAAGAGCTCCTGATTTAACATTTCCATATCCAACTTAGGAATACAGGACATCCACATTCTTGAGGTCTTAATTTGTATTCTGAAGACTTGCATTCTAGTAGTATCTTTCTGTTGCTGTTTCCATGAGGTACAACTTCTCCAAGCAGCATATTCTTTGATCCCAAAGCTTTCCCTCTGCACTCTTCAGATTCCTCTCAATTGTCTTTTGGTCTTTAGATTCTGCAGAAAAATAATATTTTTCTGTTGAAATCTTGGATAATTTATTTCTTTATTATCCCATTTCAAAATTTTAACCAGGATCTCTCTAGATATGTATTTCTCTTTGGTTTAAGGAAATAGAATGAGAACATTTAAGGAATATAATAAATTCTTAGTTTCTCTCTCTTATATGGAAGATTATGTTCCATTTATTCTGATTTACGTTTATAATTTTATGTTTAATGTCACTCTTTGTAGTTTTCCATGTCATTATTTTCTCAGCTTGGTCCTTTTTCTTAAGCGTGTCTCAAGTTTATTCTCCACAATGCCCCTTTTATGTCTATTTGAATTTTAATTTTGATATTACGGGCTTAATTCATCAGAATTTCCTTTTTGCACTTATTTTCACTTTTAGGTTATCCCACTGTTTTTCAGTTTCAGCCTGGTTTGTTTGCTTTGTTTCTTTTTCCTTACAATTACTGAATCTGTTACATAAAGATGAATTCTACTGTTCTTTTGGCAAGAAGATTTTGTGACATCTTTTTTCTGATTTTTATAATAACTGATTTTGAGGTATTTCTTCCTTGGGTTTCTATTATTTTAAAAACACAGTTTTCTTTCTCTATTTCTTGATCCCTTTTTTCAATGGTAAATCAGACCCCATTAAAATTTAAAACTTCTGCTTACCATTCTACCACCTATAATGTGTCCATATAACACATTACGTAGTCTGTAGTAATTATTGAGAAAATATATATTTAATTTGGAAGAATTATTCAGTAATTGTTAGATGAGAAAGGGAAATTATTAAGGAGACAGGATACTGTGTTCCCATCTTTGATTTAAATATAAATATACATTTTAATCATTTGTTGAATAAATATTTATTTAGCACCTACTAATTGCTAATGGCTTTGCACAAGACAAACTCCCTGCTCTTAAGAGGAGTACATTCTACTGAGGGAGAATGATAAAAGCAAATAAATAATGTAATAGTTTTAAATCATTAAAAATTAAGACGGTTCATTCATCTGAGAGAAAGAGAGTCGTAGAATCCAACTCCAATAGGGTGACCCTGATGTGACTTTACTTTGGGAAAGCCCACTCAGTTGGCATGGCAGGATGACAATGAAATGCCCTTTCTGTGCCCTGGGAAGCCGCTGCACACAGAGGAACAGCAAGTGCAAAGGCTAGGAGGTGGAGGACTTGGTGTATTTAAAAAGTAAGCAGATCAATGTGGCCACGTGCCTGGAGCGTACTCATAGGAGGAACAGGGACATGAGATGCAGACGGACCTCCAAACCAAATCCAGATGACGGAGGGCCTTGGAGGCATCACTAAAGAATTCAGATTTTTTTTTCCCCAGAGCTAGGAAATGAAAGGCTTTTGGTGAATAAAAATTAAAATTCAGAGTTTATTTCACCTTTAAGTTAACATTGTACTTAATAAAGTTATAAGTCATAAACTTGGCTCTACTATAAGCTTTTAAGAAATTTTATTGTTCAATTTTAAACACTATAAAATTTTAATAATCATTTAAGGGGTCTGATTGATATTTGACCCCATTTAAAATCTCAATTAGTTTATTGTCTTGAAACCCCTTCACAGCACATTTGCAAATGTAAGATTTTATTTTCTCTGTAATTTTACAATTGTCTGACAAACTTTCCTAAGTATTTACTAAGTAATTATCATAAATATGTTTTAAATACAATGATTCTTAAAGTCTCTTAAAGAGTAAAATGATGGTTAGGGTGGGAGTGGGGAAGCTGTGGACTAACAGGTATAGGCTATGCTCTCTACACTAAGTGAGTCATTGTGCAGGTATCGAAACAGCACACCGTACCCCACAAATACGAACAAGTAAATATTAAAATAAATCAATAATAAATGGTTCTTTAAAATATCTTAAATGTCCCAATAACCCGTATAAACTTAGTATAACTTCAAGGAAATCACAAATCTACATTAATTTCACTCATTCTCCTATTTTTAAACTAAAATCACAAGGTTAACTTATTGACACTACAACATGTCAGATATTTTTAAACAGTACACTACAGATACTTAACGTAACAAATGTACACAGATTATATCAATGTATAATTACTACAGTGTTTTTATTTTCTTCATATGTACAGTTAATTCTAAACCTCCCAATCCACTAAGAGAAAAATTATGTCACCTAGAACAATTTTGAGCATGCTTTCCCAGGAGAATATTTAGGGTCTCTTAGCATACTGAGACTGCTTAACAACCAGACAAAAGGTCTGAATGTTATAATATCCAGAGCGACAAACACCCCAGACAATCCTTCCCACTCTAACTGCCAAGTCCCACCTCATAGTCCTTTTCGTGGGTAAGGACTGAGTCGCAGCTTTGCCTAATTTGCAGGATAGTTTAGTATGCCCCTCCCCCCACCCAAGTGGCTTCTGCATTTGACTGGATTAACAATCTAGTTACTACTTCAATTCTGAAATGCCCTGATGGCTTTGTCTGACAGGAGCAATGAGAAGGCATCAACATTTTGAGTAGGGGTGTAATAAGAACAGTATTATATTTTCAAAATATTACCGTGGCAACTCTGGGGAAAAGGAGTTAGAAAGATGCAGAGTGGATTCAGAGAGACCAGTCGGAGGCTCTTGCAGTACTTCAGACAAGAGATGGCCTCGTGATTCAAGCAAAGGATTGCATGCACCTGCACCTCACGGACCCGAGCGTGGCCCCCCTCCTCCAGAGACTCAGGCTCCTTCCCCCCATGGCACAGCTGTGGAGGAAGACATATGGGAATCAGCGGGAGTGCAGTGACACTGCCTTCCCCATGTCACTCTCCCTCCCATCCATGGGCATTAAACTAAGAGCGACTGGAATTCAGCAAAGAGGCCAAGATGGAGATAAACCATCATGGAGGGACAGGAAATAAGGTCATAGGATTCCAAGTGTCACCCACTGAGACCTAAGGAGAGGTGGCCACCTGGAAATATGTATGTGTGCACACTGTTTTCTGAGCTCTCCAGTTGGTGATGGGTGGGAGGAAAATAACAATGTCTGCAAATTCTTTGCACATCACGTTTATTTTATCATTTCATTCAAATCTCTGAGTGGAAGGAAACCTATTATTAATCCCATTTTTATATGAAGACTTTGAAGCATACAGATGTTAAATAGTTAGCCCAAGGCAATACCCAAATGTGTGTTTGCAGACACTCACACTCACACACACACACAGACACACGCAGGACAGAGATGAGACTAGAGTTTTTGAATTTATTCCTACCCTTGGGAATCTATTCATATGGTTTAGGATTTTCAGTTAGGAAACTTCTCAAAGCCAAACTAGCCAGCACATTTCTATCTGATTATTTTACACTATAAAAATATAATATATATAAAAATGTATTTTAAAAGTGCTTACTGGTGGTAGTATGCGAAGAAAATAAAGCTTATGACATTTCTATTTTGTTCATTGGTCTGTCCCCTGTGCCAAGCACTGGGTCTGGCAAATATGAAGTGCTTGATAAATATTTAACCAATGTTTGTTGCTATGTATGTCCCACCTTTCCCCAGACAGAAGAGTTTTGTGGGTGCAGTAGACTCAAACTAAGAGTGGACTCTTGGGCTCAGTTTTCACAGCATAATGGCTAGACTGGCAGCCCCAAAGACCCCCCATGAGGGGCACAGGGGTTCCTCTCTATGAGCCCTGATTCCTACATGTAGATGGAACCGGAGCTGCATCTCAGGCCTCCTCTCACCCCCTGACTCTCCGTGATGCCTCCTCTATTCTGCATCTCTAATTAGCACATGGGATTGGTCAGAAATATCCTCTTCCTTCCTGTGGAAATAAATAAAGACCAATCAAATGAGAGCAAGCTACTCATTCAGAGCTTGCTATAGCAAGAGAGTCAGCCACCATCACTTGTGTTTCACAGACTCAAAAGCAGCCAGAGGAGTGGGAAAGCTTCCTCGTGGAAGACAGGGAAGGCCTCAG
>NW_007732519.1:67267-67846 GCF_000696425.1 Galeopterus variegatus | reverse complement strand
TGTCGGGAGGGCAGGGAAGAGTGGGCTGGGCCGATTGTCACTCCACTGCACCCTGGGCTCCGGCCCCCGGTAAACCTCCTGTTACCGGGAGGCAGATACCATCTCTGCGGCCATCAGTTCAGAAAAATGCCTAACCGATTTCTGGTTAGGAAAAGTGTGGTCGGAGTGCTCCCGAGCTCACTTGAACCTGCCAGAGAGCTGACTGCAGGCGGGTGCCGGAGTCGGTCCATGCCAGGGGGATTCAAAGAGGAACTGTGTGCTGCAGTCTCCTCCCCTGAGGAGCTCACACCCTGGTGTGGGAGATAAGACAAGTACACAAATAACCGCAATACTAGGAGGAAGGTGATAAGTCCCGAGAAAGCCCTATTCAGTGCTACAAAGGCACCCAGAGTGACCAGTCGTCTGTGCCTAGCAGAAACCTGAAAGTCTTCCTGGGCGGGGCAGTGCCAAGCAGGGGCTTGAAGGCCCGGCTGATAGATGAGGGTTGCAGAAGACATGCCCCAGCCCAGTACAGTGCGCACAGAGTGGGGAGGTGTCCGGCTAGGGAGGCAGAGACTCAGCTGAACATACACACCCTGT
>NW_007732519.1:66034-67154 GCF_000696425.1 Galeopterus variegatus | reverse complement strand
TATTGAATTCTGCTCTTAAGCCAAAATCACAGCTGCCTTTATCCCCATTTTTTCATGAGGCTTTAATACAGCTCTTGCATGACTTGCTTGCTATGATAACTTTGTTCTTTCTCCTTTGGAATCTCATCAGAAAAGAGGGTGGAGCTGAGAAATAATTTAGGTATCAAGAACTGACAATTGTCCCACCCTTGTGACCCCTTACCACGACCCCCAGAAAAAGCTTGGGCTCCTTCCAGGATGAATGTTCTTCCCATCAGCTCCTCTACCTAATGCAGACACAGGGGTGTACCCCCTAGATTTGCTCTCCTCCACAGGAGCACAATCGGCAGACAGCCCCCAGCAGGGAGCTCTCTCGGGTTCTGCCTCGGCTGCTGAGAACCATCTCACCCCGGTCACAGCCCATGCCCAGGGACTGAGTAAGGCCTGGGTGTGAGAGCCCAAGGAGGACAGCTCTGGCTTAGATTTCTCAGGCCCACGGCCCCGATTCACTGCTTCCTCTGCCCACACCTCACCCTTCCTTTCACAGCTGCTGACTTCTCATAAAATCTTGTACCCTAGACTCTGTGTTAGCAACTGCTTGTGAGCAGCCAACTGTGATGCTACCTGAGAGCCTGTCAGCCGCTGGCTCCATGGTCTGCAGGTGAGTCTGACACTATAAATATCAGTACACTCTCAGGTCATAGCTTTGCTCTTCGCTTCTTTAACTTAAGTCTAAGAGTAGACACCACACACACACACATACACACACACACACACACCAGTCTGACCATGTGGTGAGCCTGTTCTCTGACTAACTGTATATGTAGACAAAACCTAAGACAGAGATGAGCAAGTGGCAGCTCATAGTCTGCNCTAACTGTATATGTAGACAAAACCTAAGACAGAGATGAGCAAGTGGCAGCTCATAGTCTGCCTCTTTGTCCCTGATATGCATGGATCTAATTTAAACCCAGAGAAGAGACTGTCCACCTCTTGTCAATGGAAGGGATGGGGCTGCTGGGTGCTCTCACAGCTCCCCCATGCCCCTCAATCTGAGGTATGAACATAACACTGAGTCCAAGATAGCCTGGTCAATACTAGAAAAATAGAAAAATGGAAGAATGGAAAAGTCAATAGAAAA
>NW_007732519.1:59427-64143 GCF_000696425.1 Galeopterus variegatus | reverse complement strand
AAGCAATCCTACCCCCTTTCTCCAAAATCCCTGGAGGCAGGTTGCAGCAAACAGAAACAAAATCATACACATATATGGGCAAGACACGGAAAATATTTAAGGAAAACTAACACTTCGACAGGAGGCAAGAACGATAGCAAATAGAAAAACTGGTGCACAATGAAATTAAGCTAATAAAACAAACAAGGGAATTTTAAATGAAGTCTAATCGGTAACCTCAGTGTTATAAGAGAGGCTATTTCATCTGTGAAATAAAAACAAGTTATTCTGACCAAAAAAAATTAGAGACCTTGGAAATAAAAGAACATGATTATCAAAATAAAAATCTCAAATAGACCAAATATTAAAATAGACACTACTGAAGAGTAAGTTACTAAGCTGGAGGACAGAGTCAAAAAATTCTCCAGAATTCTGTACAGAAGGACAAAAAACTTAAAATTAAAAAAAGAGGTGGTATGAAATAAAAGTCTATAAATATGAAGGATACTTGCAAGAGTTCTAAAATCCACTGAATCAAAGAAACTCAGTGCAATCTAAATCAAAGTTTCATTTGACCTTTTAAAAACTGAACTTAACAAGTTAATTGTAAAAGAAAAGAGAAAATGTAGAATAGAAAAGAACAGTGAGAGATTGACCTACCAAATATCAAAACAAGCTATAAAGTTTTATCAGCTAATACATACGGTTATTATGTATTGGGTCTTGGTACATGAACGAACATAGATAAATAGAACAAAACAGAAGGACCATAGTCAGACACATTGCCTATAAAAATATAATGTGATAAGTCTGAAGATTTAAAGTACCCTCCTTTAGAGAGACAGTTTCTGGTTCACAACCAAGCCTTGGTAAAGACTGGTAAAGACCTAAGCACAGGGCAAAAGGTGACCACGCGTCCCAAGTTTCCCATCATGATCCAGGTGTCGTCTGACCCACCTAGTCATAAGATTGGGCATGCTAAGCAGCAGTCTATTAGCAAGTGACAGTGGTGTCATAATGGCTTTGTAATGTGTCAGCTGGGCTAGACCGAATGGCATTTCCCAGAATTTTCTTTCTTGAGTGTTCCTGGTTATG
The DNA here is from genome assembly GCF_000696425.1 of Galeopterus variegatus. NCBI lineage: Eukaryota > Metazoa > Chordata > Mammalia > Dermoptera > Cynocephalidae > Galeopterus > Galeopterus variegatus. The sequence goes on along the minus strand of NW_007732519.1, from coordinate 63,069 downwards.
ATGAGCCATAAGGGAGATTCTTGGGACATTTGGAAAGCTGAAAAGAAGCAGCAGTTATTTCTAGTGTGTGTACAGTTGTTACTGATCTGTTGACTCAACTCATTAGCATGAAGTAGTATCTAGGCCTGCAAATACTTTACCTTAAGCTACATCCTCTTTTAGTTTTTCTGAGTTCTGGGTCAGGTATGTGTGCTGTTACCTCCATGATAAAGGGTCATCAAGGTCAGAGGTTTTTGTTTGTCCTCATGGGATTCTAGCTCATGCTTGCCAGGTTCCAGTCTCCTCATGATCTTCCCTTCCCGACTGCCTCTTCTATGGACTTGCAAAAACAGAAGCCTTACAGAGGCTTAACCAGCTTAACTACTTAACCAGCTCCTACACTGCACAGACTGATTCCCAGGAACGAATCCTATATATATTAAACTCCTACTGGTTCTTCTCTGGTTGGATCCTGACTGACCCAGCTATATAAGAGACCAAGCTCAAGCAAATCCAGAAGGTACAAATAACTTACATGAGCAGATGGTTCAGACTCCTTGGAGTTGACACTCACTCCACTTGGAATCGACTCCTGTCCCTTAATTCACACCAATGACCTCCTAGGGTGTTCCTTATGACCAATTGGCTAAAGAAGAAAAACTTCAGCATGTTATGCTGATACCACCAGAAAGTAGAAAAGCTGCAGCACTGCAACCCCACTCAGAGATGACGCTGAATAACAAGGTGAAGGAAAAATCCTCTACAGCATGGACCTCGGAGCAGTACATTTACACTATGACTAAAGTTAGACATAGCCAGAGGTGTAGATCTACACTGATTCAAAGGGCTCGTGAGTAGTTTGGCTGGATGGCCGGCCAAACTAATGGTCTGGATGCTTGGTTGGGCAGGAACCTCCATGTTAAAAAGATAAGAGACAAGGAAATCCAGGGGAAAGGTATGTGTATGAACCTCTCAGACTCTGAGGTATTTGGATTGTTTAAAAGACAAGCCATGTGATCTGCTTGTACCCGCTGGCTGCCTGCCACTTTCCACCATGAATAGAAGCAGCCTGAGGCCTGTGCCAGATGCAGCTGTCCCAGAATCTCCTATAATTAGTGTTTTCTTTTCATCTGGAATCCAAAAGAAAATCTGATGTTCTACCCACCCTAAACAACCAGGCTTAACAATTTCATTCATCTGATCATTTCCACACACTTACTTAACAGAGGTAGGATTATGGCTTGTAAGTGGTGTGTTTAAGTGATGTGCACTAAGAGAAAATAAAAAAAAAATCACTAAGTATTATTTTATAAGTTTAAGGACCCAATGCAAATTGGTGTGTAGGGGTGTGTGTGTGCGCGCATGTACCCACATGTACATATTTATTGTGTGCATGTTAGCTGAGAAAACAGTCCTAATGTGTTATATACTGGTTATCCTTCTTGGTACATTTTCTGTATTGTGTCATAGATATTATCTCTTTAACTCCATGCTGCAGACTTATGAGATTGAAACCATCTTTATCCCGTTTCATCCAAGTGATTTGTGCCAATCCCCTAAATAAGTAGTTAAGTAGGGTTAAAATCATTGTGACATGAGGTCTAAGATATCAAGCAAATGGGAAATTAAAATTGTGTGTTGCATAAATGCTGTGAATTTTTCAGATGAAAGGTCTGTATAAGCAATTCTCACATTCCGCATAGGTTTTCTTCCCTTATGCCCACTTTTCTCACATTATTTGAAATGTAATCGTCACACACAAGACAAAAACTCTGAATTTTATTCGACACTAGGTTGGTAAATCAGTACTTAATGTTGTAGTCGTATTAAAGAGGACCATGTACTTATACTAAGTCAATATACCATTATTCCACTAGAATGGAAGCGGTTGAAGTTAGGGATCACTTCTTTCTGTTTCCCTGACGGGAATGCCATAATGTCTTTTTTAGTAGATTTTAATGCTCAATAATTACATAATTTATTTTATTTTAATTTTTAGACGACACTCTTTGACAATGTAATGGAGCATCTAATATTTTAACAGTTATTAAAACCCTATAAAGTTGTGTTAAATTATTTGAATGTGAAAAAATATACCAACATCTATATCTATCTATATATCATCTCTCTATGATTTGGACATGGCCTATACAAAGTAATGCATTTTTTTAAGATTGCATGCAAATGTGAGTAGTTCGAGATTGACATTAAATTTCAAAATGTTATTCTCCATTATAAATTATTTTACCTTATATTTTAATCAAGGACACTCAGCATACATGCATGTGTGCATACACACACATACTCACAGACACACACACAACTACATTGATTTAGTTAATTTTTTTTAAAAGTTGCTTTTCATAAGTAATCCAAACTGAGATGAAAACAGGAGTTAGCAATTTAGATTTTATGGCACCCTAGATAAATGTGGGGAATTTAAAAAGTATATGTTTCAGAAAAAAATGTACACTGTTTCCTTTTTTTTATAATTGATGTTATATTCTTAAGTTCTCAAAACATTCAATTGGTCCAGAAAAGTAGCACCCTAGACACTGATGAGATGAAGTATTTTTGACAGACTCTTCAGTTCCCACAGGAAGGTCAGCAGTCTGTAAAATTTTACATTCTTATTTTCATTGCCCCAGGGCTGCCTCCATTTTCTCGGGTGGGGGCAGAGCCAGCCGGCTCAGCCAGGCCTGCCCTCCTCAGCTGGCTCGGCTCCTCACTGAGCCTTTCCACTTGCTTGCCCCGGTGCGGGGCCTCCAGGGGCCTGCGGGCCAGCCTCCCAGCCCACTCCCCCTGCAGTTCTCTGGCAGGGCTGGTGGCGTGGGGAGCCTCCGTCTAGCATCGGGAGGGCAGGGAAGAGCGGGCTGGGCCGATTGTCACTCCACTGCACCCTGGGCTCTGGCCCCCGGTAAACCTCCTGTTACCAGGAGGCAGATACCATCTCTGCAGCCATCAGTTCAGAAAAACGCCTAACCGATTTCTGGTTAGGAAAAGTGTGGTCGGAGTGCTCCCGAGCTCGCTTGAACCTGCCAGAGAGCTGACTGCAGGCAGGTGCCGGAGTCGGTCCATGCCGGGGGGGATTCAAAGAGGAACTGTGTGCTGCAGTCTCCTCCCCTGAGGAGCTCACACCCTGGTGTGGGAGATAAGACAAGTACACAAATAACCGCAATACTAGGAGGAAGGTGATAAGTCCCGAGAAAGCCCTATTCAGTGCTACAAAGGCACCCAGAGCGACCAGTCGTCTGCACCTAGCAGAAACCTGAAAGTCTTCCTGGGCGGGGCAGTGCCAAGCAGGGGCTTGAAGGCCAGGCTGATAGATGAGGGTTGCAGAAGACATGCCCCAGCCCAGTACAGTGCACACAGAGTGGGGAGGTGTCCGGCTAGGGAGGCAGAGACTCAGCTGAACATACACACCCTGTGGGGCCGCCACGGCGTGATCCAGCAGCCAGGGCCAGAGCGCACAGAACAGAGAGAAGTTCTACATGGGAAGTGGAAGCTCAAAAGAGACCACACACCCTGCAGTACCATCCCATGATCCAGCAGCCCAGCAGAGTCCAAGTTGACCAGAGAGGAGGCTCCCTGGAGAGGCCCAAGACCCGAGGCAACCACACACACAAGACACTAGAGGCCAACTGAGCAGTCACAGAGGTAGCC
>NW_007732519.1:51599-58427 GCF_000696425.1 Galeopterus variegatus | reverse complement strand
GGAAAAATCACAGATCTTCAGATCCAGGAAGCTCAACGATCTCCAAACGTATTCAACCCAAAAAGGTCTTCTCCAAGACATGTTATAGTCAAATTGGCAAAACTCAAAGACAAAGAGAGAATCTTAAAAGCTGCAAGAGAGAAGCATCAAATCACCTATAAGGGAGCCCCAATCAGGCTAACATCTGACTTTTCATCAGACTGTGAGGTATTTGTGTCTCCCATAAATGCCCCCCAAGAGGAGACTTAATAATCAGGAGGACAAAAAGACATGCTCTGTAGATGTCAGTCAGTCACCTTCCTCAGACCCATAGTCATGTGTATTTCTGTCTTTTCTTCTGCTGTTTCTTCCCCTTATAATTGTGCTTTTAAAACTGAAATGAGCTTTCCCCCAGGAGTGCTCATTAGTGTGTTCAAATACTCAAAGCCTGAACAGAAACAGGGTTCACCTTCCTTGAGCATCAATTTTTTCAATGATAAGCAATTTAAAATGTTATCTTTACACTGAGGAGTAAAATGCAACATTAATCCCAATTTTTTAAGTAACATGAGACTGGAAATAAAATTTCCTATTTGTGGCTATGCCTGGCTCCCACTTCCCCTCTGCTCACCCAAGCACTGCTCTTCACCAACAAGGCAGCCGTACACAAACAGAGGTGGCGCTGCCCACCAAATTTATTCCCAGTGCCAGTATTTGCAATAATGATGAACACAACTGTAGTGGATTGAATTATGTCCCCTCAAAACTCATTGAAGCTTGAATTATGTCCCCCAGAGTCCATATATTAGAAGCTTAATTCCCATCATAACTGTTGAGGGTGGGAAATCCTATTATGGTAATTGAAAGTTGGGCCCTTGAAGAGGTAATTAGATTGTAGGACTGTGCACTAGTGAATGGATTAATAATGGTAGTCATGCACGTGGTTCTGAGGGTTTAAAAAGGAAAGTGCATGAGGAGTTATCTCTCTGCTCTCTCTGCTCCACCATTTTCACAACGTGACACTCTGCCATCACTGTTACCACCACTAAAGCTATCACCAGATGTGGTCCCTGGACTTTGGACTTCCCAGACTCAGAAACTATAAGCAATAAATTTCATTTTCTTTATAAATCACCCAGTTTCAAGTATTTTGTTATAAACAACAGAAACAGATTAATACACCTGGGGACCTAAGCAAGGAGCCATGGGCCACAGCCCCCTCTGCCTGGAAGCAGGCAAGAGAGCACACCCCGTGTCCTAGGCAAGAAGCTGAGAGCTGCAGCCCCATCTTCCCAGAAGCAGTCAAGAGAGCATGCCCAGGGTCCTAGGCAAGGAACCAAGGACAGTACCCCCCACCCAAAAGCAAGCAAGAGAGCACAATGAAGCCACCACTTTTGCATGGGTCATCCATCACAGCTACTGCCAGAGCCATGGCTGCTGAAAAAGCAGCTCAATGCCACAGCAGCAGCCACAGCCACTGTGCAAGCAGCCTGCTGGACACTCAATTTCATCGACACAAAGAGAGTCACCAGCGGAGATCAGAAAAAGAAGAGGATGTCTGTCTCTGCAAGGTCCACTCCAGAGTAATAGAAGAAGCAACTGCTCTACCAGATGACCAGACATCAATGTAGAGATACTAGAAATACAAAAACCAAAGAAAATATAACACCACCAAAAGAGTACAGTAATTCTCAAATATCAGACTCTATAAGAGCAGTAAACCCTTGAAATGACTAAGAAGGAATTCAGAGCTAAAATCTTAAGGAAATTCACTGAGATACAAGAAGAGTCAGTTAGACAACATAAAGAAATGAGAAAAAAAAATCCAGGATATGAAGGAGGACATTTATAAAGAGATTAATACCTTAAGAATGTAGCAGAACTCATGAACGAAAAGATTCACCCAACAAAATAAAAAACACAAGTGATAGCTTAAGCACCAGGCTAGAACAGGCAGAAGAAAGAATTTCTGATCTTGAAGATAGTCTTTTCAAAATAACCCAGGCAGACCAAAAAAATAAATAAATAAATAGGAAAAAAAGAGTTTTAAAAATGAAGAAAATATAAGAGAGCTAACAGGCAACTGTAAGCACACAAACATTCAAATCATGGCTGTTCCAGAAGGGGAGGAGAAAGGAAAAGACATGGAAAACCTATTCAATGAAATAATAACAGAAAACTTTCCAGATATAGGGAATGACATGGACCTTCTGATCCAGGAGGCTCAAAGATCCCCAAACAGATTCAATCCAAAAAGATCCTCTCTAAGATACATTCATTATAGTGAAACTGGCAAAGCTCAAAGACAAAGAGAATCTAAAAAGAAGTGAGAGAAAAGCATCAAATCACCTTTAAGGGAACCCCATCAGACTAACAGCAGACTTCTCAACAGAAACTCTATATGCCAGAATAAAATGGGATGATATATTCAAAATACTAAAAGAAAAAAATTGCCAGCCAAGAATACTATACCCAGAAAGCCTATCCCTCAGAAATGAGGGAGAAATAGTATATTTTTCAGACAAAAACTGCAGGACGTCACCACCACATGACCAGCCCTGCAAGAAATCCTCAAGGGAGTCCTGAATTTGGAATCCAAAAAACAATAATCACTATCATGAATACACAAGAAAGAACAAAACCCACTGGTAGGACAAAAATGCAAACAAGAAAGAGAAAGAGACTAAATCATGACACCACAAAAAACCATAGTGACAGTGTATGAATGCCTCTACTTTATTTATGACTTTAGTAATTTTGGTCTTCTCTCTTTTTTCTTGGTCAGTCTAGAAAAAAGTATGCAAATTTTGTTGATCTTTTTAAGAAATCAACTTTTGGTTTTGTCGAGTTTCTCTATCGTTTTTTAATTACCTATTTCATATATTTCTATTATAATCTTTGTTATTTTCTACTGATATTTGCTTTTGGTTTAGTTTGCTCTACTTCTACTTTCTTAAGGTAGAAGTTTACATTACTGATTTGAGATTTTTCTTATTTTTAATATAGGTGTTTACAAGTATAGGAGCTCTGCATCCTATAAATTTTGATATCTTGAGCTTTGAACTTTATCTCAAAGTACTCTCTAATTTCCCTCTGATTTTTCTTTTTACCCATTTTTAATTAGGAAAGTGTTGTTTAATTTCCACACATTAGTGAGTTTTCTAAATGTCCTTCTGTTATTGTGATCAGAGGACATATTTTCTATGATCTTAGTCTTTTTTATTAAAAAAAAAAAAAGGAAAAATTTAAGCAAAACAAAACAAAACAGGTCATGGAAAGATTTCCGTTATCTTTCGATTGTACTTTTTCATGAACTTTTCAAAGTGCCCTTTTGTTTATATTCTGTTTTATTGATCTTTTATACAATTTATCTTGTTAAACTTAGATATTTAATTTCTATTCTTGATTTCTTTTTATTATGCGGACTTGATATGCTTAGAAATTAATTTGCCTTTGAAAAGCTTATTCACCTTCCTCTGTTGACATTTATTTGATATTTGCATGCTTTTGGAAGACTTTAAAGAGCTATTTCAAACTCTAGTAGACATTATAAAATGAAATATATGAATTTTAATGTTTTACATCTCCAGTTTTTGTGAAAAATTGAAGCTCTCCTTTCTACAGTGTTTTGTTATTCATCTGTTATTCTGTTTATGTATTTGTTCTTTGAACAAATAAATGTGCATATCTTTAAAAATACATATAGACTAATTACCCTGAATAGGTTCAGCACATATTGTATACATGTATTGAAATAGAACTCTGTACCCCATAAATACATGCAATCGGTATACGTCTCAATGTAAATAAATAAATAAATAAATAGATAGATAGATAAGTAAGTAAATAAATAAATAAATAAATAAATAAATAAATAAATAAATAAATAATGAGATCCAATTGTGAGAACAGCTGCCAGAGAGCCTCTGCCTGCTTTGCTGAAGTTACTTTCCCCCAGAAGATCTGCATTTTTCTCAGTGCCCAAGAGCGTGTGCATACAGATTCTTTTACGTTGTTTCTATTTCTAGGTTGTATTTCAAACCTGAGGAACCACACCTTTCCTCGGGAAAGCAAAGGAACCTGCAAGGGAGGGACAGAGGGAGGAATGGTGGCAGAGGAACATTTCCCATGAAAATGTTTTGTACACAGTCATCCAGGAAAGAAAACAAACAATACATGGGTTAGATATATTTTTCAAGAAGATCCTTTTGTAAGAAAGCTACTGAGCTTGTTCCATTAAATTCATCTGAAGATTACTCTGGTGCTATGCTTCTTTTTCATAAAACTCAAACCATGTTTAATTTTTATTTTACATGTCCTTTCTATATCACAGTCCAGTATTGGTAAGCTAGCATCACTGTTAATTTTTCTATTTCATGGGAAGGGAAGCTATTTTAAAAGGCCTCCATCAAAGGCATAATTCTAACTAGATCTCAGTTCTCCAGAATTTTTCTCCAAGGGTCCTCATCACTGGATCTACACAAGTTCTCTGCTGCTCCCAGTGCTGTTACAACACCATTATGAACCATGGCATGTGTTTTTTGAATGGCTCTATTTTCAAAATAGAGCATAGATTTGAAGCGAAAATTCAAGGATTATTCTTTGACATAATTAACAAAATTTCCTCACTGTAAATCTTCACCTAAAAGAAATACATAATGTTTAATAGATAAAGATTCAAGATATGAATTACTCTGTCTGCAGTCCCATAAATTGAATACATGCATGACTATTCAGTTAAAATATGTGATTATATGGAGTAAAGTGGTGAAATCTAAATCTAATTTTTCCATGAAAAACTTATAAAATCTGTTTAAGGAAAATTGGTCTTCAGTGGAAAATTAAGACCCCAGGAAAATAGTAGGTTCAAACTGTCCTAATTTATAGCTCATCTGAAGGGTCTGGCTTTTGTGAGGGAGTTTATTAGTGCATCAGGAACACTACAGAGATATAAAGTGTGCATGCATTGAGAAGTGATCTGAATAGTAGAAAACTAAGCAAAGCCTCAGGGTTGGCGGGGGAGGGTTTCCTGGGAAAGAATAATGGCTACTTGAGTCATTCTGAAGCCAGACAAATAGTAGATAGAGATCTAACTTCTAACTGGCTTTATCCTCTTTGACTCAACTGCACAGACACAATGATTCCACTCATGGAGAAAAATGCTCAGATTATCACATTGTCTTTCAAACAAATGAAAGAAAATATTCTTTTAGGTTTTCATTATTATTTTTCTCTTCAGAGGTTGGGAACTCAAAACAGAGCATCAAATACTCTGCATGCTCGAATCTCGAGTCATATATAGTAAGATATTAAATACAAGGCATTGGCCTGGAAAATGAGAAAATTTGTCACTAACTCAGTGTTGCCAAGTTCTATGGTTTGAATGGACCCTCCAAAACTCATGTTGAAATTTAATCCCCAATGTAACAGTATTAAGAGGTGGAGCCTTTGAAAGGTGATTGGGTCATGAGGTCTTTGCCTTCTTGAATGGGTTCATTCATTCATGAATTAATAGGTTATCATAGGAGTGGGTCTGGGACAAAAGCCAGTTTGGCTCTCAGTGTATCCCTCTCATCCTGTGATACCTTCTGCCCTGTTATGATGCAGCAGGAGGCCCTCACCAGAAGACGATCAGATATAGCCACGCCACCCGTTCTTTGTAAATTACCCAGTCTCAGGTATTCTGTTACAGCAGCAGAAAATGAACTAAGGCACCAAGGATGTCAATATTGGCATAAAGCACAGATATCATTTCCTTTCCATGCCCTTCATTTCCAAAGTCAAGATTCAAGAACAATGAGTAATAAGATGTCAAACTAAACACTGATAGAAGGGGGCGGGGGNAGATATAGCCACGCCACCCGTTCTTTGTAAATTACCCAGTCTCAGGTATTCTGTTACAGCAGCAGAAAATGAACTAAGGCACCAAGGATGTCAATATTGGCATAAAGCACAGATATCATTTCCTTTCCATGCCCTTCATTTCCAAAGTCAAGATTCAAGAACAATGAGTAATAAGATGTCAAACTAAACACTGATAGAAGGGGGCGGGGGGAAGAAGAAATAACAACTACAATACTTGAAGTTGATACGACAAGCAAACAGAAAGGACATTGTTGGGTGGGAAGGAGGAGAGGGAGGAGGGAGGGAGGTTTTGGTAAGGGGCAACAATAATCAACCACAATGTATATCGACAAAATAAAATTTTTTAAAAAATAAAAATAAAAATAAAAGGAAGGACCAGCTGACTAAAATTAATTAATTAATTAATTAAAATAAAAGGAAGGACCAGCTGACTAAAATAAATAAATAAATTAATTAATTAAATAAAAAGAAATGTCTTTCACAAGACCAACTCAAACAAAGTCATGGGAGAAGCTAGTAAAACAATAAGAGTATGTGACATTTTGAAAACCTACAGGAATGACTTAGAAAACAGAAACCAAAGGACTCAGCAATATGGTTTAAAGAACATGCCCCAAGCCCCTCTTAAAGAGCAAAGTGGAATGCAATAAAAAGGTGTCAAATTTTAATTTCCCTTTTGCCTTACAGAATGATCGAGGTTCTGAGCATTTGGAGGCAAAGGAGCATGGTTTAAACCTGATGGTAATTCACTCTCAGCTCACTCGGTCAAGACCCCAGACAACGTTCTATGTTTGGTTTGGTTTGGTGTAAAGCTAGGGCTTACAGACCCCTCGAGTCTGTTGCACAGATTGGGTTACAAACCCTCCACACGCAGGTCTGTGAGCTAGGTAATAGAAAAGAAAGGTCCTAGGAGCTGCAGGTATAGAAAAATGAATGGGTTTTATTCAGATCTAGGAGCAACTGTCCTAGTGGCTCCTCTGAGAG
>NW_007732519.1:26339-50736 GCF_000696425.1 Galeopterus variegatus | reverse complement strand
ACAGCAAATGCTCAGCAAGGTTCTGAACATCCGAGGGACCCTGACATTTTCCTATTTTTCCTAACATTTGGTTTAGAGGATGACTAGGTTTTACTTCCCATAGCTTCTCTAGCTTCTGCAGAATAGCCAGCACGTGGCAAGGTCAAAGTCATGATTTTCATAAACATGACCCTGACTTCCCTCAACAAAATCTGAATCCAACAAAAAAACAGGTCTAGAAACAGCCCAGGTGTGGGCAGAACCAGCTGCTCTGTCAAGCCTGAGTCTTTGACCTCTAGTGACTACTCTGAGTGTATACAGCCATTTGTAGATGAAGAATGGAAAGGGTCTAAAGGAAAGAAGAAAATTTGGAAGTACACAAATCTAGAACCAGAGCCAGCTTCACAGGTGCAGGACTGGTGCATTAACACGGGCCCCTTTTCAGAAGGCCCGCACTTGAGGTCTAATGCTCTGTGGTCACCATCTTGAGGTTCTTTTTTAAAAAATGTTTTCTTTGATTTATTCCTCCAGTTTAAACCAGAACACAGATTAAACATCTTGTACAATGCTATAATGCCTACATTCAGACTTACACTTTTTCTGATTTATTTTTTCAATTGAAACATAATTGTTTATACATATTTGTGGGGTACAGAGGTGACTATCAGTTGATACTTTACCCTTGAATTTGCATTCCATAAGTGAAGTTTAATGGGACATGCATGGGGGCTTGGAGTCTCAGCTCACCTGCAGTCCTGCTCCTGACCTTTCCAGACAGGGTCTTAGAGGGCAGCTCCTGCTGCTCCTGGTTTCCTGGCCCCTGCCTGACCTCCGCTTCCCCACCCCCAACTGGTGGCTGCTGCTGCTCTCTGCCACCAGCAGGGGTCCGGACCCTGTCACAGGGTGAACCTGGAGTGCATGCGCCCCGCAGCATCTCAGAGTGGGGCTTGGCTGCAGCTGCCTTCAGTCCAGGTGGCAGCAATGTGGCTTCTTAGGAAGTCTTTCTCTCTCACCCACCCCCATCAAGCTATGGCACACCTGCCATGGAGGTTGTTAACCCTTAGAGGTCACCCACCACTCCACCACTGTGGATTGGAGCTACAGACTATAGGAAAAGGAGGTTAGCCTGCCTGCTTCCCCACTGGGCATTCTGGTCCAGAGGTTGGCAGTTGGTTGTACAGAGAATTTGCTAAGTCATAGGGCAGGGTTTCTGGGTGCCTGTGAAGTCCTAGACTTGCCTGACCAGTATCCCCCTGCTCAAGGAGGGATCATGACATGAAATAGAAAATAAAAAACACATCATTTAAAGTGGAAATAGAAACCACAGAAGAAAGGGAAAGGTTTATTTTATAGTACCTTTGATGGCACTTTTTTTCCTGCTTTTTGAAAGAAAGGGTTCCTGCATTTTTATTTTGCACTGATCCCTGCAAATCACATAGTCACCCTTGTCTGGAACATTCAAAAGCTGAAGATCCCCTACAGACAGTTAGCAGTGCTCAAAGAATCTCTGGGAGATTAACTGTCCATTCACACAGTAGTAGATTCATTGCTCTCCTGGAGACTGAATCTTTTTTTTTTTTTTAATTTAATAAAGATGACTGGTAAGGGGATCTTAACCCTTGACTTGGTGTTGTCAGCACCACACTCTCCCAAGTGAGCTACCGGCCAGCCCTTGGAGACTGAATCTTAAAATATACCAGTGAAAACAAAATTCTAACCACATATTCCATACAATGGACATAAAACAAACTGCTGATCCCCAGATCCGGATAGTATTGTTTGAGCACCTAGATCAAGCTATCTGCAAAGTGGTATCCACTCTGGATGCTTACATCTCTCAAGCCAATCGATTTCCTTTGCTGCTCAAATGAATTTGAGTTGAGCTCCTGTAATTTTCAATTGAAAGAGTTCTGAGTTGTGCAGAGTTACTGAGGATGGTGGCTGCAGGGAAGGGTGATTTCTAATCTCCTTCCCCACCATGCTGAAGTTTCTATAAGCTCCAAGAATGGGGCTTGGTTGAGGAAGGCATTTTACATCAGACCAGCCCCCAGTCCACAGTGACTGAAGACCATATCCAAAGGAAAATTTAGTTTAATTGAAAGTTTGCTCCAAAGCCCACAGAGAATAGTAAAAATAGGCAAAAAAAATATGAGGCCAGTGTTGATGAGAAGATCATCCTAAAAGATGGATCAACTGAAAATTAAAAGGCAAAGAAGTTTCTAAAGAGTCAGGAAAAAATAACAATATTCATGAGAGAGGAGAGATCTACTCCTATGGAAGGGTTTTCTCTGAAATGTGTAAATGATTCATGACTTTTGGCAATAGTCTCAAGGCAATTTTGGAAAGAACAGAAAACAGTAAGATGCTCAGCCCACAGAACAAAAATTATGGCAGACAGAAAAGAGACAGAAAGAGGGGCTTACAGTTTGGGTTATAAAATGTGCTTTGGGACCTAAAGGGTATATTGATTTCATTGCTGAAAATAATCCCCAAAGCAAAAATCTATTCTTATTTTATCCTGGAGTACTCTTCTATTTATTAGAAAAACTCACTATTGCAAATAACCTGTGGTGTGTCATATTCTCCTTTGTTTTATGGTATGTTCTGCTTTGTTAATAGTTCATATATACTGTGCTAGGCACTGTGCTAAATATCTCACACACTTAATTCCATTAATAATCCTCATATCCCAGGAGATAAATTATATTACTGTTCCCATTAGATTGCTGTTCTCAGAGAGTTTGGATATCTTGTCCAATATCTCAGCAAAAACTGGCAAGCCCGGTGCTCATCCAGTTATGTCCAACTGCCCATGGTGTGAACTTTTGTGTTACACGATTTCTCACAGCTAGAGAGACTCAGGATGTTCACAGCTTCTATAGACAAATTTTAAAAGGGAGAGGAGCAGCTACACACTGCAGAGCAACCCTACCTGCTGCCAGTTTTTTAATTCATATGGCCACCTTTTCCTCAAATTATAAATGGAGAATAATATTACTCTCCTTTCTTTATTCTCTTGACTTCTACTTCTCAAGAGGCAATATTTTTGTGACTTTAAAATAAAAATATATTTGATCCTACTCATAGCAAGATGAGAAAAAAACTAAGGTTAAAAATTATTTTATTTCAAGAAATTTGTTTCAGAAGAATGATTTTAATAAAAATCCAAACTATATATAATGAGTATGAAATTTTGCCATATATATTTTGTATACACAGTACTGATGGAAACCCTGAATATCTTACAAATGCCTAAAAACAATGTAAATGGTGTTTGGCTGTCACTGCCTGTTACACTGGCTCTGAATTCACACCAAGAAACTGTTAGGTACATGAGCTTTCTGTTATTATTCGAAAGGGTCTTTTTCCCAGTCTTTTCCAATTAATGGACTATCTCTAGTAACTAAAAGAAAGCTCTAGTAATATTTTCACCTTTGGAAAAACTCACTCATAAAAAGTGTCACGAAGACCTGACCTGAAATAAATAACACTGTGAATTCATCTTTGCACGGACCCTTGGCCTCCCTTCCCAGCAAGAAATAAAAGACATAGACTTGGACACTAGAGGGCAACATTGTTCCTCAGATATATACTCAAGAGAAAAACTAAGGATGAATTAAATTCTTCAATATTTTTTTCCCCTTTAAGAAGACTCCTTTTTGGAAAAATATTCCTATTTTCCAATGGCGGTAAGAAACAATGTGTCATATTCTCTATATTCCACCTAAAGCTCAATATGTCTAAAACCAGGCTGTTCTCTTTTCTGTTTTCTGGACTTTCCAACTCGGCACTAGCAGATTCCAAGACAGGCATCTGGAAGGCTTTGCACCTTCACCGCGCTTCTCTGGCCTCATTTCCGTATGTGTTTGGTGGCTTTCCATCCTCACCTGACCTCAGCTGAGTGAGAGACAACACCAGCCTGACTTATCTCACCCACACTGAGTACTCAAAGTCTGGCACCACATTGGTCATGTGGTAGGAATTCAGTAGACCTTGGTTAGATAAATGTCATTGAATACATTCTGGACTCCTTTCTTTCTCTCTCTCCCCACTTTCCAACAGTTGTCAAGCCCCTGATTCTATTCCTAAATACTTCTCTAAGTTCACCCCCTCCCTCCATGGACAAAGACTCTTGGCTTGGCCAAACTTCAGTCAGACTCCCAAACCTCCTCCTCTGCCCATCTGTGCACTTCCTCGTAAAATCCACTTTTACCGAGAAGCTTGCTCAGTGGGCTTAGCCAGAAACCCCCACCCTCTATATGTGACCACGTTTCTCATTCCCCACCACCCCCCAGGTGACGTCTGATCACCCTGGCCCATCTCCAGCATGAATCCTATTAGTTGGTTTAGCCACAATCCCCCTTACTCCTGAAGTTACCTCTTAGTAATTTCCACCCACCGACCCCCCTACACTGCTCCTTGGCTGTAAGCTCCCACTTGCCCAACCTATATTCGGAGTTGAGGTCAATCTGTCTCCCCCACTGCAATATCCTATTGCTGTGGTCTTTGTACCTGTTGCGATGGTCCTGCACTTTTTCTTTAACACCATCTGCAACAATTTGCCCAAGCCTTCCTCATTCGTCACGTTAACTCTTGCAGTCATCTATTCAATAGATTCTGTATCTACACTTACCCGCTCCTGTCCACACTTCTGCACGCTACCACCTCTTTCTATCTGCTTTCAATCTTTGAAAGAGTCCTCTTGTCTACAGCACAAAGTCTAACCCCCTTTGCAGTGTCAGAAGCCCACCTCTCCCCCCGTCAGCCCCCACTTCCCCAACTAGGCTAAAGCACTGCTGGTCCCCACATGCAGCAGGCCCTGTCCTGCCTCTACTTGGCAGCAGCCTCCACCCGGAGCACTCCTGCCCCCCGTTCACATCTGCTTAATTAACTCCTGCTCATTTCTTGCTGTGCCGGGACATATCCCTAGGACACCCTGTGTCCCACAGCGCTGAAACTCTGTTCATCTTCCTTCCCACACATGCCTTAGGACAGGGATTCTGTCCTTCCCCTTTGTGTCCCAAGAGCCTCGCGGATGCCTCCGTGGTGTCAAGCGCTTGAGAAATATTTGCTGAACTATAATTTATGGGCATGTCATTCTTCTAGATTCTGCATCTTCCCCCTGCCCCGTTGTGTCCCAAGAGCCTCGCGGATGCCTCCGTGGTGTCAAGCGCTTGAGAAATATTTGCTGAGCTATAATTTATGGGCATGTCATTCTTCTAGATTCTGCATTTTCCCCCTGCCCCATTTTTAATTTATTTTGTTACTCTGCTTTGAATGCTCTTTGAAGGGGTTGAATTTTTATCTTCATCATGACTTTCAAGAAGTCTTTCTTTTCTAAAGCACACATCAAAAATTGATTGTGGTAACTGGGTTGGAAAAATTGAAATCCAAGAGTTGACTGAATTTTCAGTTTACCAAGACATGAGGTTTTCCTGTTTCTTTGACTGGTGTTAGGGGTGGACTGTCCTCTTTCTGCCCCAGACAAGGGAGGACTGGGGCCCCAGCTTCTCAGGATGCCTGCTATGGGCTGAGTTGCCCCTCCAAAAGTTCATATGTTAAAGTCTTAACTCCCAGTACCTCAGAATTTGATCATATTACAGATGTGATTTAATTAAAATGAGATTAGGGAGGACCCTAATCAGATACGACTGGTGTCTTTATAAGAAGAGGAAATTTGGGGTCACAGACATGCAAAGAGAAAGGGAGAAGATGGCCATCTACGAGCCAAGCTCAAAGGCCTCAGAAGAAGCCAACCTGCTGGCACCTTGGTCTCAGACTTCCACCCTCCAGAACTGCTGTGTAAGCCACCCAGTCTGTGGTACGTTGTCATGGCAGCCCTAGCAAACTACTGCACTAACGTTCATGCACCTGTCCTGCCCTCTGTATGGCTTTCCCAACAGTAGGATCTTCCCAGGCTCACTGTTTCACAATGGACTTTTCCATGTACCAATAAGTAAACATCTCTCCAAGCCAAGCATTTTTAACTGCCCTTGCCATTTTGGATGTAGCAAAGTGCAATCTTTTCTTAAAGGAGCCATGCCTTGTCTTTCCAGGACATTTTAAAACACACAAGAACGCAGAATTTTGAGAGGTGCTCCACGGGCACCACATGCCCATCAACCCACTTCCCCATTTTCACTTTTTGGATTAGGAAGGAAGAGAGGGAGAAAAGATCAGACCCTAACACCCTCAAACTCCTCCGACATAATTTTCCTCTGCCCATTATCTCTCTCCCACCTCCCCATCTATTATGAAGACTTAATGATTTCCCATCTTCATGGGAAACAGAAAAATCTAGATTCTTCAAATGCCACAGTCCTTAAGCAATTCTATTTTTTAATATTGTGGAAAGAAACGGCATGGTCCAAGAAGTAGCTTGAAACTCACTTGGGGTTACTCTGTAAATAAAGCGTGGATAAGCTAAGGTAGTGTGGCTTACTCTATTTTTATTACATATAATGTACAGTGAAGTTTCTTATGTTAATGTAAGCTAAGATGCAGTATGGGTAACTATATTATCATTATTATATATAAGATACAGTGTGGCTTATGGCATTAATATGAGCTAAGATGCAGTGTGGCTTACTATATTATCATTATTATGTGTAAGATACAGTGTGGCTTATTGCATTAATGTAGCTAAGATGCAGTCTTCCTATATCTTCCTTCCCACCTGTGCCTTAGGACAGGGATCCTGCTCTCACGCATATTTATTGTTTTACATTGTGATTTGTTCCCTAAATTAGAGTGAAACCAGCTTACTAACACATTTGCACTTCATGTAGGGCTTTGTTTATGAGAGACACTATATTGAAATGTGTAAGAATTTAAGCTTAGGTGGCTGCCAGACTTTCATTCGAATCCCAGCTCCGTTACCAACAAACCATGGCACCTGGGTGAGTTTCTTGCCCTGTCTGCATCTGTTCCACATCTGGACATCTATAACATGCCCAGACTAGCAATGCCTCTCTGGTTGTTGGGAAAAACAAAGTATTCAGTGTAGTGCCTGACACATAGTAGATATTAGTTTAAAAATACACACACACACGCACGCACGCACACACACACATGAGTACTTCAAAAAGTTTGTGGAAAAATAAAACTGAAAGATATTGAAGTGCCCTCATGTATATTATATTGTCATTGCCTCTTCAACTCTTCTGTAAGAAAATCTCACATTCAGAATAAAGTATTTATACCTTAGATGTATAAAGCATGCTGGCTTGGGTAATTTTTGTCCTACTCTTCACTGGTTGACTGGTGAGAAGAACATGACCTAAAAAACAAAGTTTGTGAAAAGTAAGCTATAGCCTGAGCACAGGAATTATTATCTTATTCTTTATTGTTGCAACAAGAAAGTGTCAATGGATGCTTTTAAAATTCCTTTTCTACTCAAAAGAATGCCCTTTTATGAACAAGTAGCTTAGCTGCTGCTATTTGATTTTGTTTTTCCCCTCAGTAAATGTCACAGAGTTTCGGAAATTTAATACTGACAAAGGGGCAGAGAGTTGCAAGTGCTGATGTTTCTTGGGTCTGAGGTCGTAGGAACTGAATTGCTACAGATAAAGCTGAGCAAACCTCAGCCTTCCATGGATATTAGTGGGTCTATTCTATGGTGAAAAGTGGGCTTTTCCACCATGATTATGTAAAGTCATCTGTTTCCATATAATTTGGGGGAGCAACAGTTTTAAGTAAAGGCACTCTCCTCCCACAAAAGTTTATCTTAGTATTTTAAGAATTGGAATCATTTCAATGCACCATTGTAATGTAAATCAGCCATATTTTCTAGCTAATTTGAGCTTTCCTTAAGAAAAAAATTATACCTCCCACTTCCTTTGCTTAAGAAACTAAGTCATCTTTCTTGCTTATTTATTGTACGTCTCCTTTCTCAAGTCCATATCGTGGCTTCCGTCTACCCCTCCTTGACCACCTTTGATTGTTACGGTGAGTGCCTGGCTCTCACCCAGAATCCCCTAACTCACCTACCGATAAACCTCAACCTAAACATTCCACCTATAACTCTGGAACTTCTAAAATGCATCTTCCACAGAAAACCAAAGACTACCTTGACCTTGAGCCAAGACAGCTTTTCCCCTAGAATCACAGAATAATTTTTGACCATCTTTGTTAAGTGATTTGCTATGTTTCTCTCCTCTTAGAAAGTGATTTAAGCAACAATGTGTTAAGGGAGTATTTTTTTTTCTTAAAAGTAAGGAAAGAAAAGCCCTTATGGAAGACAAGCTTTTATTGTTGAGAAGTTACTTTGGGTTTCACTCCATTCCTCCTCCCCGCCTACCCACATCACTGCAGCGGGCAACTACGAGAGTCCAGCAGAGCCAAAACACACTGACTGCATGGGACCACAGCGCTTCCTGACGTGCCCAGCGCTCAGCCTCCAGATGATGCAAGACAGTGGTACAAGTTAGTCATGCACAAACAGGAGTGGCCCTTGACTCGCTTTATTTGCTTGGATTGCAAGTATCACCACCTACACTGTACCAAGCCTGGAATGGCAATGACACTACTCTTTCCTTTATTCATTGATGCGAGGATCATTTACTGAATAACACTGCTAGTATGGCAGGAGCAAGGATAAATGAAACAGTATCCATGATCACCGGTAATTCACAATGTCATGGAGAAGAGGACGATTCCAAAACAATATGGAAACCCAGTGATAGGTTTGCAGCATGGAAGAGGAACTTCTAACCCAGAGGGCAGGGAGAGGAGGTATTTATTAGCAAAGCCTTCTTAGAAAAGACAAAGCCTAAACTGAATCTTACACTTGAAATCTCAGAGATCTAGAGAGGTCAAGATATTTTTACATGCGTAGGAATGTCCCTGTGTTTCAAGATTACTTCTCAAGCCAACTTGCTCCACAGATAGCCTCAATTCTCATTGGAAAATGGGCTCCAGAGCTGTGATTTCTTTATGGAATTAAATTTTGTCCATTTGCTTTCACTCCTTCTCATAGGAATGAGACCGTAAATCCTGTTCGCAAAATAGGGATTTCTCTACTTTCAAAACATCGCTACAGAAAACATCCATTTCCTGCTCAGTTAAATAAGGTTTCTGCAGATGCTGGTTCTCACCCTTCTGCCAAAGCCATTATAGACGTGGGCTGTGGTGTTTGGACAGACTTAAATAGGAGCTTTGAATCCCAACGGGTGTGTCCTGATGTGATAATTGCTTCTGGGACAGGTTATTGTGTGTGGCTTCCAGTCCGAAACGTTCGGCTTAAAATACATTTTGCATATCGCGCAAATCACTTGGAAAAATGTCCTTGGTGAGCTGCCTATAAAATTCCTAGCACAGGCTAAGTCATATCCTCAAGTATTTCATTTTTCCATTGGACACAACTTCCCGAGAGCTTTTAAAAAAATAGAGACTTTAATTAAAGGCAAGTTTTATTACTCTTCTAAGGATGGAGAAACTGAGACACTAACATAAAATGAATCACCCACAGTTGTAGAAAGGGTCAGAAGAAGAATCTATCGGTAAACGCTAGTTCAGATGTCAGTTCATTAGATGTTGCTACTTTTCACCTTCCCTTTCAATAAGATATTTTTCCAAGTTTGTAATAGAATGCAACAAATCTGTAGAAGGGAAAGCAAAAAAGAAAATACACACCACTATTAAAGCAGACCTCAAAATTGTCCTGTCATTGTGCACTACCCATGAAAATCATGTCTTTAATTGTGTTTTATCCTTCTGAGCACATACGTATGCAGTGCACTACCCATGAAAATCATGTCTTTAATTGTGTTTTATCCTTCTGAGCACATACGTATGCAGTGCACTACCCATGAAAATCATGTCTTTAATTGTGTTTTATCCTTCTGAGCACATACGTATGCAGTGCACTACCCATGAAAATCATGTCTTTAATTGTGTTTTATCCTTCTGAGCACATACGTATGCAGTGCACTACCCATGAAAATCATGTCTTTAATTGTGTTTTATCCTTCTGAGCACATACGTATGCTCTCCCTCAAGACAGCATGTTAGGGACATAAACTCAGCCTATTTCTGCTCTCTCTAAAGCAGTCTAGAGTTATGTTGATATTATGAGACTGCTTTCATGCAGTCTATTAACTTATTTTTAATTCATTGTCTTCAGGAGTAGACTATTCACCAAGAAATACACTGTCAACACTCAACAGTCAAGGGAAATATCCTTTGGCTATTGAGTGTTGAAAATGTATTTCTTTTCAAAATATTGCTGAAAATATTAAGTTCAAAATAAGTTAACAGGCCAATGCATTTGTGGGAGGGAAATCCAGTGGTCAAATGTAACCCTTGATATTATGGTCCTTGCCACGACCTGGCAATAGCTGCGTTCTCAGAGACAGGGAAATGCTCTTCCCATATGATGGGATTGTGGTCACCTCCCAGTGGGGAACCCTCCTCTTGCCAGTGGCCATTTCACAGACTAGACATGTGGGTGCATGTGCCTGAGTCAGAGGATCAAACTACAGCTCTGCGTCCTTTGGAAAGTATCATGAGCTGATGTTGGGCAAAGTGATAAATCCACACAAGCACCATCATTCTTTCCACGGTTATTTGTTGGGCATCTCCTAAGTTCCAGGCTCTGTGCTACACACTAGGAATAAAGACATGAGCACGGTAGACTCAGCCTCATGGGACTTACAGTCTAGTGAGAGAGACAACAGAGGAGGAAACATACAGAGAACTAGAACATGTCATGAGGGCATCCAAACTGGACTGGGAAATCAGGATCGGGCATCTGCGGGGAGAAAACATTTAAGCTAAGATCTAGTTCTCAAACTTGCCTGCACATTGAAATCACCTGGGCAACGTTACAAAATACCTTTGCATGGGTCTCCCCATCCAGAGGTTCTGACTAAACTGGTATGGGGTGAAACCTGGGTATAAGGATATTTTAAAGCTCCCTAGGTAATTCTAATGTGCAACAAAGTTTGGGAACATAAGCCTAAGTAAGGGTGAGTCTTGTGAAGATCGTCCAAGTGGAGGGAACAGCATGTGCCAAGGCCTGTGGTCTGAAGGAGCTGGGGCAGTCGGGGGGGAACATAAGCCTAAGTAAGGGTGAGTCTTGTGAAGATCGTCCAAGTGGAGGGAACAGCATTTGCCAAGGCCTGTGGTCTGAAGGAGCTGGGGCAGTCGGGAAACAAGGTGTCCAGAGTGTAAGGAGGGGACTGGGAGGGGCAAGAGATGAGGTGGAAGACGAGTATGGAGAAGCAGGCAGGAGCAGGTCACCCATGGCCCTGCTAAGTCAAACCACAGGTTTTTCACTTTTTAGCAAGAGCAGTGGAAAGTCGCTGCATGGCTTTAGGCAAGAGAGTGACTTTATCAGCCTTGTGCTTGCAAAAGGCACCTCTGACTGCAAAAAGCCACACTCCATCTGCAAGGAGTGCGGGCTGTAGGAAGAGCAGGATGACAGAACAGCAGCAGGGCCACGGTCAGCCAAACACTCGGGAGTGAGTCAGCCTCTCAGAGCTCTCCTGGACCGTGGAAAGGTTTTCTTTTAGATAAGCCTCAGTGAGACCAACTCCCCCCAGCCATTACACTCACCTCCTGTCCTCTACCCTCCAGATCTGCATTCCCCCTTCACTCACCCCATTGTCGCAGCCCCCCTGGAGGCACCCACAGGCTGTGCTGAATGAGCAGAGATAAGGGCACAAAGAAAGAGCTCCAAGGATAGAGATTTCTCTGCTGACCCACGGTGGCCACCACCTGCAGCACCCTGAGAATTAAAAATGAAAGCTGAGTGCCTCCCACAAGGGCTGGGAGGTGCACCCCTGAGAGGAGAAAGGAGCCATTACCAATTCTCCACCACTAGCAGCCTCTGCACAGGCTGGCAGAGCCACTCGACCGCTGCATGAACCTTCTCTGGATCCCGATATGAGCAAGACTTGCTAGTGGCAGCAACACTGTGTACCTGTGAATGAGCCGCTCCCTCCCTCCTTCCATGGTAAGCAATAAATGAGGAACAGCTTACACTCCTTTTCACCCCAGATTTGCTATTGAACCCCAAAATAAATCTTTCTTGTTCCATTTTCTTCCATCCACAAAATGAGTGTTATGAAACCTTGGGAGAGAGGTAAAGGACTACAATCACCATCTGATTTTGGCATTCCAATAAATTAAAATAAAAATGTACAAAATCTAAAAAGAAATTTAAATAGAAATCTAATAATAGCAGCCCCTCAGGGGCCCCTGTGAGCCAGACCCTCTGCATACGTATCTCAACTAATACTCCCAATTCCCCCTCTGTAAGAAAGGCATTATTATCTCCATTTTACAGAAGAAGACACTGAGGTTCCGAGAGGATACTGTAATTTGCCCAAGAACACAGGAGTGATATCTGGCTGGGCCGTGACTTGAACCCAGTTCTGGTTGAATCCTGGAGTGCCCTTTCTCAATCAGTGGGCCTCACCGCTTCCCTCTCTGCTGGTACTTTCTCCCTCTGTGAACACTCCTGAGCTCTGCCTACTCCACAGCATCCTAGCGGTGGTGTGCTCAACAGCACCAACCGAGAAAGGCCTGAATATTCAGTATCAGTGAGACAAGGAAGGTTTTTGTCCTCTAAATACAGATGTACAACCTACGTAAGTTACTTAAGCTCTCTGTGCCTCAGTTTCCTTACCTGTAAAATAGCTATTATTATTATTGCAATTAGCATTAACGTTACCATTACTTGCATGCTCCCCCATCTTTTTACCCCAGTTGTGCAGTGCCTTTAACTTTCAGAGTGGAAAGTGGCAACAAATTTAGATCAAAGACTATAAATAGAGCACAATCAGCTGTGTTTTAGCTGTGATTTGTTTGACAGAGGTGGGGGGGGTAGTGAAGAGTGAGCTTTGCCCGTCACCACTAGATGGTGCTAATATATTACAACCCACCCACAATGCTTTTCACACAAATTACACAATAAAAAATGTGCATGAGGCTGGCAGGCGCCGGGGAATTATTTTCTAAATGTTACCCATTATTCTGCTCCTGGCACAAGGACTCCACAGCACGCCTTGCATCAGGCCATGCACTACCCTGAAAGACAGGAATTGTATTCCAATTGCTTTATTTTAGATAGAAGACCATTTAAATAGCCATCTTTTGATAACACAATTAGGGTCACACAGTCAATATGAGAAATCTGCATGTTTTGCTAAATGTAAAGTATAATGAGTTACTGCTATACAAAAAGTGACTTGATGTAAGAAGAGATTAGTGAAAGAATCTTAAAAGGTTTACAGTCAGCTGTTTCCTCCATTAAAAAAATCCCATGACCTCCCGGAATTAAAATGTCCTCATAGACTATAATTGAACAATAATTGTGGTAAATTTTCCCTGCCTAATTTTAAGTAAATTCCTGCTTTTTCTTGGATAATACCCAATATTATCCACAGATGGAAGCCCAAACACAGTTTCAGGCTTAGTTCCATGGTCATTTTGGGATTCCTGTCGGTTGTCACCTAGTCTCCATGAGGAAACCTGTTGCTGTGGCTTCCTGGGAACCACAGGGAGAAGGCAGTTGACGGAAGACTCAGCTTCCCCAAATCACATGTCTTGCCTCCCAAGTGGAAATGCTCCCTTCACAACCATTATCAGAAGATTTCACACCAAGGGTTCAGATCGTCTCCCTCACACACACTCCAAATGATAAGGCAGGGAGCTGTCTGCCAAAGGGACAATATCTCATTTTCGGTTCTTATAGTCAAAAATAATTTCAAAAGGAGATTGGTTTTAATTTATTGTTTTAATTTCCACTTGGGCATGGTGAATAGCCTTTAAAAGTTATACCATTGGAGATTCTAAATATAAAAGAGATAGGCTTGCCTGGGCAACCTTAGCATGATTTGGATACCACCCATATTTCATCCTCCAGCTCACAGCCCTTTTTACATGCATTTTCTCAAGTCGGTCTCCACCCCACCACTCTTGGTAGACGAGGAAGGCAAATTGTTGTCACTCTCTGTCGATGCATAGGATCTGGTTTGCCCAAGACTGAAAGTTAGCATGTGGTACAGTGAGGGCTCAAACCCAAGTCTTTGCATAATGTTGTGTTGGTTTCTCCAATGCATATCACACACTGCTTCTTAATCATTCCATTCATGTGCTGTTCATCATCAACTGCCTTTAGCTAGCAGGGGTGAGTGTAGTCTGTGCTCAACTAAATTTTGAATCTAAAGACAGGACAGTATCTAATAAATCTACCGTGCCCAGAAAGCCTTAAATACTCAATAAATAATTATTGGTTAGGCTTTTATTGTGTAAAAAAATAAGAGTAATAAAGATATTTTATTTGTATACGCTGAAATCTAAGTAAAACTGAATGCTTAGATTCCCCTTTCATATAAAGAAAAAACACATCAGGATGGAAAAAACAACAATTTTTTCAAATTTAATTTAAATGGAAAAATATGTCAATTCAGGGCAGACTCATTTCCTATTCTATATCCATTGTGGGTTTAGGTTATAATTTGGGATGACAGCAAAGAGACTGGGGTGTTTTGCTGTTTTCCTTTGCTAAATGACATGACTTGGATACAAGAAAAATTGTGTTTCTGTGGGTTCGCCTCCACAGATGGGAGTCTCTGCCTGACTCCCATTTTCCAGTGTTTCATAGTCTGGAGAGGAAGTGTGGTCGAGTGGTCAGAAAAACAGTTTAGGAGACTACAGTAGTGGTTTCTATTCCTGGCTCAGGGCCTGACTCACTGTGAGAGCTCAGGACACTCACTTAAGCATTGTGAGCCTCAGTTTATCCATTTTTTTTCCTGCCTAGAGATGTTACTCAGAAATAACCAGATAATCTGACAATGTAAAATAAAAAATGAGGTTGGCTCTAAAGAGAAATAATGCCATATGAATACAAAGCTTCACGAAATGGCAATAAGGGCTACAGAAGAAAAACAGGATCCTCTAGTTTACTAACTGGAAGGAGTCATCGGAGACTCCCTGTCAGTGTTGGTTCAGCCGGTTATGGGTACTGACTGGGATAGTATCTGGGAAACAATAGGATGGGAAGAAAATCAGAAACCCGAGAATCTAGGGAAGAGGATGTCAGGATTTTGGGAATCTTTTCCCTGACCTCCAGAAGACAATGTCACTGAGCAGAAGTACTCGTACATCATTCGGGGCTCACACTCTTAGGCATACCAATAGGACTTCGTGGGAGATTCCAGGCTGCAGATCCAAAATCTACGTGAGATCTTGGTATCTCTGAAATCATCATTCTCTCCATGTTATCTTCCTTGAGATATATGCTATCGTGCATGTTATTCCTTGCTGACTTGAAAAGGGAGGATTCTGCAAAACAAAAATCAAAGCCACTCCAATTACTCACACACAGAGTCATTTTTATTCGATCCCATGGTCTATCGGCTGGTTGATTGACTGGCATTGTCAGCCACCACTAGCCACCCAGGACAACAGAATAGGTCTGCCCTTAGAACCTCACTGTTGGCTCTATGATTGGCATCAGTGTGTTAGGAGTTGCTGTCACCCTCATAAGACTGAGCCTGATGAATTGATAGTTTATTATACTTCTAACACTAAAATTAACAATAATAGGGGCCAGCCCCGTGGCACACTCAGGAGAGTGCAGCGCTGGGAGTGCAGCGGTGCTCCCACCGCGGGTTTGGATCCTATACAGGAATGGCCAGTGCGCTCACTGGCTGAGCGCGGTGTGGGTGACACCTCACCAAGGGTTGCGATCCCCTTACCGGTCACGAAAAAAAAAAGAAAAAAGAAAAAATAATAATAGTTATTTTCATTTTAAGAATAACAACTATTTACTTAGTATACATAAATTCCCAGGCACGATGCTCAGCACATTCGATAGATGACCTCATATAACTCTCCTTCAAATTTGATGAGGTTAGAATTGTTATCCTCTTTTTACAAACAGGGAGAATTAGACTCAGAAATACAGTAACATGGCATGAAGCCACAGCTCAAGAAATGAAACCCATACCTGTCTGATTCCAAAGTCACGATCTTGACCTCTGAGTTGTGCTGCCTCCTTCTAAATGGAACAGGTTAGAGGAGCCTGTTCCAAGAGTTGTTAGGGGAGAAGCAAAGAACTTGGCACTCAATACACTTTATATTCCATGAAGTAAGATGCAGAGAGGACTGTTTCTATGGCTGGTGGGGATTAGGCTGGGGTTCTTTTCCTGCTGGAGGCCACCAATTGACTGAGCTGGTCTCCCTGATTGAAGAGAAAGTGAAAAGGTAGAGACAATTCCCATCTGCATGACACTTGTCACTTACAACAAAGCACTCCAGGACAAAATAAAAAAAAAAATTCACAATATCAAAAATCCTCAGGATACAGATTGGCAAAAAATAGGAGAAGGAGAAGAAGCAGACATTCAGAGCTAGTTCACCTGTACAACAGGTATAGCCCATCCTCCCATACAGAGTGAATTAGGACCTGCTAAGGATTAGCCATGATTTTTGTCTTTTTTCGTGTCTGGCAACGGATCGCAACCCTCAGTGTCGTGCCCGTACCAGAGCGGGACCGGCAACGGGATTGCAACCCTCGGTGTCGCGCCCACACCTCGCTCAACCAGTGAGCGGGAACCGGTCTGTATGTGGGATCTGAACCCTCGGCGGCGGGAGTGCCACCGCGCTCCCAAGTGGCGCACTATAGCAGTGCGCCACCGGGCTGGCCCTGTATTATCTTTCAATTCTATTTTGCACAAATGTCTTTAAGTACACTCATATATACATACACATGTATGTGTGTGTAATACAATACAGAAAGAGGAATAAAGGAGGTGCTGTAGGGAGTACACTTGAGAAATTGGTTAATGCACTCCTGACAAGGATCATAAAATTGGCAAGTTATGAAAGTAAGGAGAGGCTTCAATTACCCAGATATACTAGAAATTTCCATCTGAAAATCAGATCATCTGATAAATGTCTGGATTTAACTTGCCTTGCTTACAATTTCACTTCCCAGAAAGTAAAGGAAGTTGCAAAGGAACTGCTACATTGCATGTATTTCTCCCTAATAATGAGGAACTTCTAGGAGATGCAAGACCTGACACATGCTCAGATTTGTGTCCTGCTGCTGATCCCAACAGTTTTCAAGGATAGAGAGGGGAAATTGCTTAGATTGAGATGTCTCAAGAGGGAAAATAAGCTCATGGAAATAAAAAAACATAGTCACAAACAATCTCTACAAAGTCAAGGGCACAATACTAAAATGATCTATAAAAGTAGAGCCAGAGATGCTAATATTAAGACAAAGTTAGGCTGGCAAAAAGGTCTAAAGCTATGAAGGAGACTTTCTTCACACTTGTCCACCCCTTAGAGAATTCCTATCTCACTGAGTGAGCACAGTAAGTGGAGAGTTGAGGGGTGGCAGATGGATACTAGAGCTCAATTTCTGCTTTGCTTCCATATTCTGTCTCAATTGAGGTATTGCATTGGTAACTGGGAAAAGTGATAATCCTAATATACTTCAATCTATGCCCCAAATATAAAGCTTAAACTTTGAGGGAAAAAAAAATGGCAAACTCAGTGTTGTCTGGAAGAGAGTAATGCAGATGATAAAGGATGTTCCAACTGAGGCTGTTTAACCTGGAGAAGAAACAGCGATGGAGAAGATTGCTGCTTTCCAACATTTGGAGAACCATTCTAAGGGAATGGAATCACTTTTCAGGCACTAGAGAACAAAACTGGGAGGTCAAATTTTTACTTTATAGACCTGCACACACTCTGAAGGTTAGCATTGCCCCAAGGTGGCATCAGGGCATGGTGATGTCCCCTTCCTGACATTATTTAAACAGGGGCTGAAAAAATCATTTGGTGGAGATGTTGGTTGCCTCAAATCCTCATCTAGAAGAAGACAGACTGTGAGCATGAATTAAGAAATAGTAACAACACTTTTGAAGAGACTGAAGCATGTATTGACTGGTTAGATTTGATGACTTAAAGGTTTCCTTCAACATTCAACTTCTATCTTATTTTAAATGGTCAGTTAAACTCAGTGGTTTACTCTGCCAGGGCAGGGGTATTATCTTTCTTGCTCTGTGAGAGGGAAAATAGCATGGGGGTTAAGAACCTGGACACTGGAGTTCATCTGCCTGGGGGTGGATCTCAGCCTTACTTCTTACTAGCTTTGTGACCTTGGAAAAGTTACTTAACCTCTCCAAATTTTGGTAGTCTCATTTCTAAAACTTAGGAGGTAAATAATAGTACCCACCTTCAAATGTTGCTATGACAATTAAATGAGATACTGAACATAAAGAGTGTCAATGTCTAATATTTAACAAGGATTCAATAAACTTTACCAATTAGTATTGATTAAATCCAAAACTGAGTTAGGGAGGGGTCTATAACAGACCAATTTCACTTTTTATGCCTTGTGTATAAGTTGGTAATCATTGAAAAGTACAGTCAAGTTACATTCCAAGGTAAGCATTTTTGCTATTACTGGTTTTGATAGAACTGAGACTTCATGTGACTTCTAAATTTCTTGTTTGTCACAGCAACAGTTAAGTGTGTGGTGACAAAGAAATGGCCTGCTTGCAGCGTCAATTGCCAGGCTCCTGGAGTTGCTATTACAGAGTCAGCTTTTGCATAACTATGCTAAGTGGATACTAAAGAATGAAACAGCTATCATCACTTTCTCCACATCATATGGATTTAGTGAATTACTTGAACTATATCCTATTAAACAAATTATATAGAGAAAAAGATAAATAAAATTATTAACTTAGGTCCTGGATATTTTGATCTTTTTCAGACCTCAAGTTTCTCTTAAAATCAGCTTAGAAGAGTCCCTGATACATTTAATGATTACAGTAAATAGAATTTTGTAATGCTTTATGGTAAGGAAAATTAAAAGTAACCTTAAAACCTATTTTAAGGGTATCTTAAATGGAGGGATGATGTCTTCTTGGAAAGATATTTATGTGGAAACTTTCCAGAACTTTCTGCATGCATATACATCTGACTTTTCTGTCGTTCTTCAAAGCTCATCTTTGCCCATCTTATAACTTACAGGGGGACAGAGAGGAATGTGATGTTCCCATCGGATGGTCTAGTACAGTTGTTGAGTTTGAATAAAATGGGAATAATCCAATGAAAGAGAAGACCTAAAGGGAAATACAGAAGTCATGGAGGCCACACAAGTTCAATCATCTCAAGGACAAATAGAAAAGTTTTGGGGCAAAAGAGATTTAAGTTTCAGGTATAGTTTACTAACACAATAATAAGAGTACAAATGTTCATGCAGCAAAAATATTTGTAAAGTTATTTTACTTTCTATCCTAATTCAATTGTTTTGTGGGTCTCTTTTCTGCTTTAGTTGCCATGCTGGATTTGGTATGTATGTTTACCTCTAGATCCCCTCCTGTTTTCATATCCAATCCCCTTTTGATAGATGGTATTATTCCCCATCAATATCATTCCTATGGGAGGATTACTCAGCGGTGCTATGACCCCCACCAGCTTGCATCAGCTAGAAAGAGCCAATTATGCACATGTCTTTGCACCAACACATTCAATGACATCATGTTGGTAGCTTGATATCAGACATAAAAGGAGTGTTTTATAACAAGAAATCAGCAAAGTTTACAAATCAGTTGTTAAATATTTACAAAGCACACCACTAATTTTATGTCATGTTCTATTGTGTTCAGTCATGATCATATCACTTGTTTTGGCCAATGATATGAGAATAAGTGGCATGTGTCATTTCCCGGCAATTTTTAAATGTGTGTGTGTGAGGGTTGCGATCCGTTGCCGGACACGAAAAAAAAAAAAAAAGACAAAAAAATAAAAATAAAAAAATAAATGTGTGTGTGTGTTGCCATGTTATTCACCCTGTTACTGCTACTGGCAATGCTCCAAGTAGTACCTGTGTCATCAGTGCGGATCCTAAAGTGATAACAGGAGGGTGATACAAGCTCGAGGCCCCAAGCAAATCCATGTAAACATATAACATGAGTGTGGCATGAGTAGCTTCACTGTTTAAAGCCACTGAGGTTTGGGGGCTGTTTTGTTACAGAGTATAATCTTGCCTATCCTGACTGATTGTATCAACTCTCTTGTCTTAAATAAGTTACTCTACCTCCCTAGACCTCATTTTTCTCATCTGCAATATGAGGATTTTGAGCACTAACACCCTTTTAATTCTAAAGTCTATGAATCAACACTGGGAATATGGAGAGACAATAAATTCTTTTTTTTTTTTTTCCTTTTTGTCTTTTTTTCGTGTCTGGCAATGGATCGCAACCCTCAGTGTCGCACCCACTCCTCGCTCAGCCAGTGCTCCCAAGCGGCGCACTGTAGCAGTGCGCCACCGGGCCGGCCCCGAGACAATAAATTCTAACTGAAAAAAAATCTCAGTAACAGTTTGAGCCCTATATCGAGGCCCAGCTTTGTGTGACAATGGGAAAGTCATTTAATCTCTTCAAATTCCAGTTTTTTTCCTCTATGAAATGAGAAAATCAAACCAAATAACTTCTAAGAGTCCTTTGAGCTGTAAAATTATTTTATTGAAAGACTTCAAGTGAAACAAATACAGGACACATTGATACTTTAAACCAGTGCGTCTCAAACTTTAATGTGCAATGTGAATCACCTGGGAATCTTGTTAAACTGCAGACTCAGATTTAGTAGGTCTGGGGTGGGGACAGACTTTCTGCGTTTAGAAAAAACCCCAGGTGATACTACTGTTGCTGGCCACACCAAGGCTTCTCCAAAATGAAGGTAGACTCCTTTGTTCAAGAAGTAACATTCTGGGCTGGCCCGGTGGTGCACTGCTACAGTGCGCCGCTTGGGAGCGCAGCGGCGCTCCCGCTGAGGGTTCGGATCCCACATACAGACCGGTTCCCGCTCACTGGCTGAGCGAGGTGTGGGCGCAACACTG
Organism: Galeopterus variegatus; assembly: GCF_000696425.1. Taxonomy (NCBI): domain Eukaryota; kingdom Metazoa; phylum Chordata; class Mammalia; order Dermoptera; family Cynocephalidae; genus Galeopterus; species Galeopterus variegatus. The sequence goes on along the minus strand of NW_007732519.1, from coordinate 29,888 downwards.
AGGGTTGCGATCCGTTGCCGGTCACGAAAAAAGACAAAAAGGAAAAAAAAAAAAGTAACATTCATATATCGCCAATATTGCCAAATTTTGAAGCAAACATGCAGATCATATAAAACAAAATGGCTTTAATCAGAAGCTTTAAAATGTTAATGTTTCATTCCTTATTGCTCAGAAAAGCGATTAACCTACAAAACAACATAAACCTATCATAATAATTAACCTATAATAATAATATTAAATATTTGCTCTTGAATTTAGGGAAACATTATGAAGGGAATCAAGTGCTTTACTTTTAGTCACATGATTGAGAAATATGACACTCTTTATAGAAAGCGTCATACCCATTCAAAAGATAATATTTAGGGATCACAATATTTAGGCCCCCTAAAGGACTGGCCTGCTTTTCTGTAGCACGTCATCTGTCCCAAACCAATTAGGTGGATATATGAACAGGAGACAAAGCTCAGAATGTCCCTCAAAAGTAAAAATGTACTAGTGGAAAGAAACACTAATACAAATATTTACTCAATTTTAACTCATAACAACCCATACAGATTTTATATTATACCCATTATGAGAAACAAATTATTTCTATAACAACAACAAAAAAATCTTTGAACAGAAACTACAATTGATTCTCCTCAATAAATTGGTCCCTATATTAATCAGGGTTCTCCAGAGAAACAGAACCAATAGAATGTATGGTTCTATTTATGTAGAAAAAGATTTATTATAAGAAATCGATTCACATGGTCAGGGAGGCTGATTAGTCCCAAGATCTGCAGTTGGCAAGCCAGAGACCCAGAAGAACCATTGTTGTAGTCCTGGGTCACAGGCCAGCAAGCTCAAGACCCAGGAAGTACCAATATTCCAGTTCATATCCAAAGGCAGGAAAAAACACAATGTCCCAGTTCAAAGACAGTCAGACAGGAGAAATTCTCTCTTATTCAGGGGGAAGTAAGCTGTCTTGTTCTACTCAGGCCTTCAAGTGACTGGATGAGACCTACCCAAATTAGGGAGAGCAATCTGCTTAACTCAGTTTACCTATTTAAATGTTAATCACTTCTTTTAAAAAATACGCTCAGAGAAATGCTCGGAAAATGCTTCACCAAATATCTGGGCACCCCATGACCCAGGCAAGTTGACACATAAAATTAACCGTCACAGTCCCTCTTGAAATTGCTTTCTATGAAGTGCTAGTATTTCTCATTTTTAAACATGTATTAGTATAACTCAACAACAACAAAAACTAAACTAAATTCAAAAATGTGTAAAGGGGTTGAATAGATATTTCTCCAAACAGGATATACAAATAGTCAATAAACACATGAAAAGATGCTCAACATCATTTGTCATTAGAGGAATGCAAATCAAAACCACAATGAGATACCCTCATATCCATTAGGATGACTCATCAAAAACTGGAAAATAAGTGCTGGCAAAGATGTGGAGAAATTGGAACCCTTGCGTGTTACTAGTGAGAAAGCCACTGCGGAAAATGATATGTCAGTTCCCAAAGAGTTTAACATAGAATTACCATATGATCCAGCAATGCCACTTCTAAGTGTGTAACCAAAAAAATTGAAAGCAGGGACTCAAACAGATACTTGTACACCAATGTTCATAGCAGCATTATTCACAATAGCCAAAAGGTGGAAACCACCTAAGTGTCCATCAACAGATAAATGGATAAACACAATGTAGTATACACATACACCAAAAGATCATTCAGCTTTAGAAAGGAATGATATTCTAGTACATGCTGCAACACAGATGAACCCTGAAGACAGCGTGCTGAGTGAAATAAGCTAGACACAAAAGGACAGATATAAGTTACATGATTCCACTTAAAGTAGCCCCCCACTATCCATGAGGTATATGTTCCAAGACCCCCAGTGTACGCCTGAAGCCATGGATAGTACTGAACCCTATATATACTATGTTTTTCCTATACATACAAACCCATGATAAAGTTTAATTTATAAATTAGTCACAATAAGAGATAAACAACAATAACTAGCAATAAAATATAAAATAGAATAATTATCACTATAGACTACACTAAAAGTTATGTGAATGTGGTCTCTGTCTCAAAACATTTTATTGTACTGTCCTTGCCCTTCTTGTGAAGACATGATCTGATAAAATGCCTATGTGATGAGATGAAGTGAGGTGAATGACACAGGCGTGGTGATGTAGCCTCCAGCTACTATTGACCTTCTGAATGAGGATTATCTGCTTTGGGTGATCCTGGATCATCAAGGCAGGATAATGGCATGACTAATGGGCAGATAGCGTACACAGCGTGGATACGCTGAACAAAGGAGTGATTCATGTCCCAGGCGGGATGGAGCAGGATGGCATGCGATTTCGTCATGCTACTCAGAATGGCACACAATTTAAAACTTATGTGTTGTCTATCTCTGGAATTTTTCATTTAATATTTTCAGACCATGGTTGCCTGTGGGTAACTGAAACCACAAAATGCAAAACAATAGATAAGGGGTGTCTACTGTATGTGAGTGCTACGGTCTGAATTTTGTATTCCCTCAAAATTCACATGTTGAGACCTAATCCCTAAGGTAATGGTATTAGAAGACCCACCTTTGGGAGGTGACTAGATCATAAGAGCAAAGCCCCCCTTATTGGGATTAGCACCCTCAAAATAGAGGCTGATGGGAGCTTATTTGCTCACTGCACCATGTGAGATTATAGCCAGAAGGTGAACCAGGCAACAGGCCCTCACCAGACACTGAATCTAGATCTTGGACTTCCCGGCCTCCAAATCTTGGACTTCCAGCCTCCATAATTGTAATAGATTTCTGTAATTTAAAAGCCACCCGGTTTGTGGTATTTCATTATAGCAGCTTGAATAGACTAAGATAATGAGGTACCTACAATAGGCAAATTCCTAGAGACAGAAAGTAAGATAGAAGTTACGAGGGTCTGGGGTGTTAAAGAAAACCAGAGGCTGACAATAGTTAAAGCAGTAAAAATGGATTTTATTCCGGAACTCTTGCAATAAGGGAAAAAATACATCAGTATAGCACTTGACTCAATTCCAAATACACCATGAAAAAAATCAGAATTTACAGCCAAGGAGCAGGTTGGGGGTCAGTGGATAGAAAATTACTAAGAGGAGACATTAAAAGTAGGGAGGGATTCTTGCTACCTAGAGGATGGTGGGGCATGAGGAATTTGATCAGTTATCAAGGGGGATCAGATATTAAGGGTGGGGGATTCTCTCTAAAGTGACGTAGCAGGATTCTTGCTAAGACTGTGCAACACTGGCCTGAAAAGGACAGAGGCCACGGTCAAGGCCTGGTGGAGAAGATGGCTTACAGGAGGCTGACTAAAGTTTAGTCAACGAGGGAGTCTTTGTCAAGGAGAGGTAGATGGGGATCTAGTGTGTGTTTTGTTTTTTGTTTTTTTTTTTTTGTCTTTTGTCTTTTTTCCGTGTCCGGCAACGGATCGCAACCCTCAGTGTTGCCCCCCGCACCGGACCGGGGAACAGCAACGGGGGCGGAACGCTTGGAGGGGCACCCGCCG